>NW_022196903.1:137742363-137774757 GCF_008632895.1 Mastomys coucha | reverse complement strand
GAGGTGAGGGAGGCTCTGAGGTGGGGGTAAGGCTCTGAGGTGGGGGGTAAGGCTCTGAGGTGGGGGTAAGGCTCTGAGGTGGGAGAGGCTGTGAGATGGGGGTAGTGCTCTGAGGAGTTTGGGGGGAGATAACCATAATAGGAATAGACTGTCTATATATATATTAAAAGAAAAAAGGCTGTAGATGACAAAGCCACAGCCAACATCATCTTAAATTGAGAAAAACTTGAAACTACCTCATTAAAATTTAGGATAAGACAAAGCTTTCCACTATCCTCCACTATCCTTATTGCTGTTTAACACAGTGCTGGAATCACTGTCTAAAACAATAAGGCCAGCCGGGCAGTGGTGACGCATGCCTTTAATCCCAGCACTTGGGAGGCAGAGGCAGGCAGATTTCTGAGTTTGAGGCCAGCCTGGTCTACAGAGTGAGTTCCAGGACAGGCAAGGCTATACAGAGAAACCCTGTCTCAAAACAAAACAAAACAAAACAAAACAAAATAAAAAACCAGTAAGGCCAGAGAAGGAGAGAAGAGGCACACAAACAGGAAAAAGAAGCTAAATCAAATCCCCACAACAAAGGAAAATTCTAGTAAATGTTTGACAATGTAAGCAATATTACAGTACAAAAATCAATTTACAGTAGCAATTTACAGTAGCAGTTCTATACATTGACAACAAATGTGCTGAGAAAGAGGTTATCAACAAATTCCCATTTACAACAGCCTCAAAGTATTTCCCATAGTAAACCTAACCAAGTTATTAAAAGATCATTACCATGAAAACTTTAAATCTCTGAAAAGAGAGACTGAGGAAGACACTAGACAATGGAAAGACCACCCGTGTTCCTGGGTTGATAGAATTAATATTGTTAACTGATCATTTCACCCAAATCAGCTAACATACAGTGCAATCCCAGTCAAAATCCTTACACCCCGAAATCCATGTGGAGCCGTAGAAAATGAAAGGATTCTTACACAACAAGGATGCTGGAGGAAACACTTCACAGATTTCAATATGTATTACAAAACTATATCTTAAGAAACAGTATGGTATTGGTACAAAAACAGACATGACGATCAGCAAAACAAAATAGAAGACCCAAGCATTAATACGCATAACTACACCATCTCATATTTGTCAAAGAGGCCAAAGGCAGCGTCAACAATGGTGCTTAGAAAACTGTATACCGTGTATAAAAGAATAAAATTAGACTTCCACCTATCACGCTGCACAGAAATAAACTCCAAATGGATGAAAGACCTCACAAAACGCTGAAACTCCTAGAAGACAATTCAATGTCCTACAAAATACAGATGAAAGAAAGGACTTTCTGAACAGAAATCCATTTGCTTAGGAAAGGAGCCAACAACTGATGAGAGAACCCATCAAACTCAAAAGCTTGTGTACAGAAAAGGAAACCAGCAGCCAGATGGAGAGAGAGCCCATAGAGAAAATGCCCCACCCCTCTGTGTGTGTGTGTGTGTGTGTGTGTGTGAGAGAGAGAGAGGGGGGGGGAGAGTAAAAGAGAGAGAGAGCAAAAGAGAGAGTGAGAGTGAGAGAGCAAGAGTGTGTGTGAGAGAGAATTAATATCCAGAATATATAAAAACCCAATAGAACAAAATGGTGAGAAAGAAAACAATCCAATTAACAAAGAGGGTTATGGAGAAGAACAATCAGTTCTCAAGAGAAGAAATAAAAATGGCTAAAAAAGTATCTCAAAATGGCGCTTACCATCCTTAGCAGTTAGGAAAATACACATCAAAACAATTCTGTGACCGCATCTTGCCTCAGTCAGAGCGGATCCTGCCAGCTCACTGCTGGAGCTGCTGCTGTCCTTGGAGGTCATCCTGAAGTCCAGGAATCTCCATTGCAACTGGGCAGCATTTTCACCAATAGCCTCTCCCAGCTCTCTTCAGAGATTCTGACTCTGCTCCATGGAGCCAAACATCAGCTTCTTTCTGAAACCCTTCAAATCTTGGGCTGAACCCTCGTCAACGGCTTCTCATGCACGGTTGATCTCCATGACCCCTTTAAGCCTTCAGGAACAATACTGCCTGGGAGGCTCTCCCACATTACCAAGTTCACAAACAGTGTGAGATATGGACTGGAAGTCAAAGTGACCTCCACCCTAAAACTCTCTGGACCACAGTTTCTGTGTGCTGACTATGAGAAAGGTTACAACTGTGCTGGTCTCGTCATAGCCATGGTAGGTTTGCAGTCCCAGCTAAGCAGCCTCAATAACCAGTTGAGCAAATGTTCAGTGTCTGAGCACCTATCACAGTTCTTCGGCCTCAGCTTACCAAAAGACAGGAATCCTTGATTCAAATCATCATACAATCAGCTTACAAGTTTCAGCATCTCTCTGAAACATCATAAGCCAATGGCTTTCCCATCACAGTTACAAAGTCCTTCCATAGTCGCTGTCAGAACAACGTGGTCCAGACATGGTTCAGATTCTCACAGCAATACCTCATAAACCCAGTTACCTATTTCTGTCCTAGTTTGCTTTTGATCTCGGTGATAAAACACAACCAAAAGCAACTTGATGGAGAAAAAGTTTATGTCATTTAAAGGTTTGGGAAGCAATTCATACTCATGGGAAGCCAGGGCAAAAACTCGAGGCAGGAACTCACCGGCAGGAACTCACCGAAACGCTGGCCATGGCAAAAGGCTGCTTACCAGGTTGCTCAGCTCATTTCTAAAAACACATAAGGACCACCTACCTAAGGGCAGCACCATGAACAGTAGGCTGGGCCTTGTACATCAGTCACCAATCAAGAAAATGCGCCACAGCCTGGCCTACAGGCCCATATGATGACAGTATACTCAGAGCAGAGGGTGTCACTTCCCAGACGACGCTGGCTTGAGTCAAGTGGCCAGAAAACTACCACATCCAGCAAATGTTTTTCTTTTCTATTAAGGTTTTTGTTGGGGCAGGAAAAGTCTGGCCTCTGTGCAACTTCCCCAGTGTTTTCTGATTTCCACTATGGTTCAGTTTCCAAAGCTTGCAGCTGGCTGTGAGAATACCGTTTGTTGTAGAGTTAACTGGGAACTCACATTTTGAGAACAACCCCTGTTCTTTGCTTATGTACATAAGCTACTGCTCTGGTAAAATTAATTTGATGATAGAGTCTACTGTTGGTGAAAATGTGCTTATTAATCATTCCTATGATAACACCAGTTGAGTGTTTGAGATTTCCTTATGATTGAAGAACAAAGATTATAAACTCAGAGGTCCATTGCAATTTACTGCTTTGTTTTTAAGACAAGATCTAATTATGTAGCCCAGACTAGTCTTTCAAACTCAGTCTTTTTCTCTGTGCTACCCAGTGCAGGGATTAAAGTGGTATGTCTCTACACCTGACTAAATTTCTGATTTTTTTCCAGTGACATGCCATGACATTTCATGCTATGTGTATTAGTCAAGCTCCATTTAGTAGCTATACAATCTTTGGTCAAATTTTGTATTATTCCAAATTTCAGTGTTTCCATGAGTAAAATGAATCCTGTTATGTTCTTTCTGTCTAGGTCACTGTGAAAGTCTATTAAAGTATGTTAAAATATAAGTAATTATGCACTCTAGCAATAAAGAATAAGGGAACATTCTAGGATGACGCCACCTTATATTTTACACTGTAGGTATAAAAATAAAGTGATATTTACTGCACACTGGCCAAAAAATAATGCATGCTATTCATTTTGGTGTAGTTTTCCATTCAGTCCCTACATTAACATTCACACTGCCTTCTACCTCTTCACTCATTTCACTCTTAATTTCAACTATCATGTTGAATCACAGACATCCTTGTAAATTATTTTAAATTGGGTGATGTTTGTGTAAACAAGCCTATGTATGTGCCCTGCTATCACACAAATGACAGACAAGTCTGCCAAGTTCTAGTTTATACTTTTGCAAAATGGTCTCTTCAAACATAAGCTCCTGGGTTATTCATACATACCAGCTACAATAGCTTCACTTTTAATGAAAGAAGGAGAAGTGCAGATCTGATGGAATAGAATCAATTTCTCTATTATAGTTCTGTTTAGAATCTCTTAAACAGGGGACAGAGAGTGCTGGATTTCTCGGGCTGAGTTCCATCATATTGAGGAAGAGTTATTGAGTTCACACCTCTTACTGCCCCCCCCCCGTTGTGATGTATTGTTTTGGTGGTGATGCAAGAGACTAAACCCAGAGTCTTACACCTGCCCTTACAAATGGGCAAGTTCTCTTGCACAGTCCCCTCTGAATTGGTTCTTTTCAAAAGATATCTAGGGATGAGTACACAGATTACAGTTCACTGAGGGTGAGGCATTCTGCTAATGCCCCCACTCAATCTCTTTGCGTTTAGGAATTACAAATTCTCTTTCTAAAATGCTGAAGATTTATTTACGTTGAGAATGAGAAAATCCTACTCAAGAATAAGTTGCCACGGCTCAGAGCCTTAGCTGTCCCAAGGTGGTTATGATGATCTAAGAAAGAAAAGCTTCCCACAGAGCCATATGTTTCAATATTTGGTTTTAGTTAATGGAATTGTTTGGGAAGGATTAGGAGTATGTCCTTGTTGGGGGAGGTATGTCACTTAGGGTGGGCTTTAAAGTTTCAACATTCCATGCCATCCCCATTTAGGGCTCACTTTGCTTTATGGTTGTATCTCAAGATGAAATTCTTGGCTATTGAAATATTGGGCTGTCTTTGGGGATGATAGGGCCTGACTTTGGCTACTAGCATTGTGGAAATTCAACACCCATCAAAGCTGCTCAGAGCCAGTGACTTCCATGTTGCTTTTAAGGCTGATTCAAGGAATGAAATTTACATTCCACAGAAGGAAGGTAGTTTCAGAGCATTGTACATGGAAGCTACTTGGTATAGCACTATGTGGGAGTGAAGAGGAAAGAGGGCAAGAGAGAGGGAGAGGGAGAGACAGACAAATGGAGAGACAGACTTGTAGACAGATAGACAGAGACACATACACAGAAAGAACAGAAAGAGAGACAGAAATAGACAGACAGAGGAGATCTTGGACAGGTCCTAGGAATCAGGGTTCCAGTCAGGGCAAACCTAGGGCTAATTCTGGTGTGAGGTATCAGAAGGGAGGTGAGCCTCCTTTCACTTCCTGCCTCAGAGTGACACACAGCCTCAAAGCAGAGATGCTCACCTAGAAGATGACAAAGACACAGGAAACTGAGTGACCTTCCATTCAACCGGGGACATTCTTAGATCTGCTGTGTTGGATGCCTGCCCTTGCTGACCACTTTCTAGCTCTTCTTGTCATCAGTAGCACAGAGCACTGAGCATAAAACAAGAAACAGGTTCAAATTGAGCCATTCATTAGTAATTGTAGGCATCCAGACTCACTAAGCATTATTGGAAAGCATGAAACTAAAGAAATAGTTACCCAGCTAACTAAATCACAGAAACAGCATGAAGGAGGAAGAAGGATAGGAGAGGCATCACACATCTCATCACAAGGGCCGTATCGACTTCTACATAGAGACAAATATAAAACACCCATAGTATTTAAAAAAATAATGTTCCCAACTTTCAAATTATTTTTAATTGAAAAAATACTGGGTTTTTTTTTGTTGTTGTTCTTGTTTTTGTTTTTTTTTTTTTAACCAAGAGCACCACAAACAAATTGTATTTAACTGTAAGGCAAATTGAATGACTTAATAGGTAGATTTCTTACTAAGATTACAAAAGTTAAAAAAAAAAAACAAGAAAGAAAAGCAGGAACCAGATAAAGAAATTGAGGTAGCTCTGAGGAACTGCATAGGCAGTGACGGGACCAGCCTTGGAAGCATCATTCACACATCTAAGTAGTTTCGACCATGTCCTGCCTCAATGCTGTTCCACTTCAGACTGTCACATACAAAATTATAAATAATTCGCCTCCATATGATATAAGGTTTGGTAATTCCGTAACTGAAAGGTCTAGGTGACCAACTATGTCCAATCGGCTTGACCATCCTCCAATTCAAACTGCCAACAAAGGCGGAGGCAGAAATGTGATTTCTTGTGGTTGTGCATGCCTACAGTCCCTGCGCTGTCAAAGTGTAGACACTAGTCAATCATGGTGGTCCTTGCCTGCAGTTTCTACACTGGAGGCAGGGGTATGAGGACTTGATCACGAAAGGGCTAGCATGATCTACACTGTATGTTGCAAGCTAGAAAGAAAAGAAGGAAACCGGAGACTACATCAGGAACATTCTTAAGGCCAGATTTGTCTGATGCGTGTTTGAAAATGTTCCATGCTCAGCCAGTCTTTCGGCATCATGTCATCGGCTGTCCTTGAAAGTTCTATTGTCAGGAGAAACTATTTATGTCATATTCTTCTTTCTGTTTTCTCTAATGTCACTGTATTGAAACCTGGCAGTAAGTCTCAATTGGTCAAGATGTGCATCCTGGTGACAATGCACACCCTTGACAGATGATCAAAATGATATTTTGGCCTTTCCTCCAAACCTCTCATCTCCTCTCTACTAATATTGAAAATGTCAGACAAGAATGTTTCCAGAGCACATTTAACTTTGTTCTCATTCCAATCATGAGAAGAGCTAGGTGACTTTGTGGGCACTGATGAGTGCATGAAGGAAGCAGCTCACTTAACTCTCTCTAGGCATCACCATGGCTGACCACAGACAACTGCCTTGATGGATCCAAACACTCATCATCATCACTTGGCACATGAGGACAGGAAACAGAAAATGCTGAGTTAATTACCTGTTTTCATTAATGACCTGGTTTTCAACTTCTGCTGGGAGTAAGCTGCAATCTGCCACATTGAAACAGGGATCATGTTATTTCAAAGTTCATTCCTAAGTCAGATTCCCAAGTCCATACCAAGTCGGCAACGTGTTTTCAGACTTGAAATGGAGATGGAGAGATGGAGAGAGGGCTCTTCATCTATGTTTAGCTCCCAGCACTGTGTCAAATGGCTCAGTGCTGTAATTTCTGCCTGTAATTCCTTCTCTAGGAGGTACAACATTTCTCTTCTGGCCTTCTTGGATAATGGACTCATGTAGACATACATACAGTCATACATAAACACATAATTAAAAGTTAAAAGTACGTACAACCCTCCCCCAAATATATGCAGAGCCCCTGAGAAATTAATCTTGGATTAAATGTTAGGTAACCCTCTTTGAGTAGCTCAACTTAAATTCAATCAGTTTGGACAAGCCTCCTGGGCTGGGTAGTTTTCTTCTAGAGTTTGCAGTAAGCTTGCAGCTATAGTACAGTTCTGGACCTAGCGGCTCTTCCTGTGTCTGATTTGAACAGTTCTGGTCTCTCTGATATCTGAGGCTTCCATGAGCCTTTCCAGAAATGTCAGTGATTTGGAGTCAGGCAAACACTTGGCCTTTCCAGTCTTTGAGTGAAAATCAATTTAGACTCATTGCAAGACTGACAGCATAAATCAGGCAATTGAGTTCATTCTTAAGACACAATAGGGGCCTTTGCTATTCTGGGAAGGAGATGGATGAACCACATGTTTTCTGCTAGTTTCTGATGTACGTGGCCTGTCATAGCATGGCCATCTTACAAGTATATTTGCTCACAAGTCTGTTCTCAGTAAATGAAAACCAGAAACCACAAAGGTTAGCTGATCTGGAAAGAGTGACTTACAAGAGGTACCAACGATTGCCAGCCCAGGAGTAGCAGATTCACGGTTCTCTGATTGATATCAGAAGCAACCCAATAGTTGATATCCATATTTGGACATATTCTTATCTTCAGGAATCTAGCCAGAACTTCTTCCTATTCAGGTATGTTTGAAATAAAGGAATTGCACAGGAAGTGGAGCCCTTAATTAAAGCATCAAAACCAGTTGACTGCCACAACACTAACTTTAAAGGGAACAAGGTGATAAATAAAAAAATTGGTTACCAGGGAACTACTTAAGCTTCATTGACACATATTTCTAGTGGCTAAGAAACTATTCATGCAATGCAGTCTCTCTGTCTCTGTCTCTGTCTCTCTCTGTCCCTGTCTCTCTCACACATACACATACACACCACATATACAAACATATACATATTCTCACTTGCTTCAGTTGATAAAAAAGCAAAGTTGAACTTAAAAGATTGTTTTCATATCTGAGAGAGTAACACTGAGAAATAGGCCTAAGAGAATATTTTGCTATAGAATTCTACCATAAATATTATTTCCTATGCCTTAATTCTACTTACCGGTTCTAGCTTTATGAGTATCAGTTCTTTGCTAAAATTAAGCATTTTATTTCAGTATTTACTTTATGCAGTTTTATGGGAAAGTGTTTCTATTTGTGGCCCAAGCCTGCCTGGAATTCACTACATAGTTCAAAACAGTCTTCCTGCGTGAGCTTCTCCCCTCCGGGATTGCAGATATGAGTCACTGTGTTCAGCTTGATGCTTGCTTTCAATTCAGAGATAAAGTATACCTCTGACTTTGTTCCCTAAGCTGTTTGGATTTTCTGAAAGTAGATTGTCCCTTTATCATGGCAGTAAAAGAAACTTCTAGTAAGTTTAGGGCAGGATTCAGAATACCCTAAACATTTGAGAAATCTCAGAAGTTTCATGTGGATGCACTGTGTCTGAAGACAATTTCCTAAGCTGGGTCTGTTAAAGATGTGAGTACCTGCCTATGGTGCTAAGAAGTAAAGAGATAGGGCTTCCTGCAAACACGTGATGCTAAGGGGGTGTGCCCTTGGAAGGGACATGGGGCCACGATCCATTCACCTGGCTTTGCATTTGTTATCAGGAGGGGGCAGTCTGTTCCAGCATGTGTACCTCAGCATGAAACACACCACGGGACTCAAAGGCAATGAGTCCAAGCAGCCTGGCATGGAAACTTCTGCATAGGAGAACAAAAAGAAACCTTTCCTGTTTATGGGTTTTTCTACTCTATGCACTGTGTTATAGTAAGGAAAAGCTGACCAACATGGCTTATAGGCTACTTCTCTTCCTGGTTTATTAGTATACTGATCGCTCAGCGAAACTGTTCTAGTGGAAAGACAATCTAAATTTCAGCTAGAGAGCATTTTTGCCTTGAGATGGGGTCCTTAGCAAAGTCTGATGCTGACTTATTCTTGATGTGTCCAGAATCAGTGTGAACTTCCTTAGCAAACTGAAAATTGTGGGCATAAAAGAACAAACAGGGTGCTGCTCAGACCGACTCCAGCCTGGGCTGCCATTGCTGTCACCGACTGTCCATGACATTTTAAGAAAATTATTTCTGAACTTGAGTTCACAATGCCTAGCCTTTGTCACATCTGTAGAAGATAGTTTGTGGTGAGCCCTGGGAAGTTAATAGAAATCAAAATAATTTTAACTTAATACTGAGGCATGTTGGCCAATGAAAGTCAATAAGGTGAAAGGTGTTAGTTCACAGGGTAAAGGATTATGGGAACACGCCCAGACATGTGTTTGCTTCTCATGGAGCATGACGTCGTAGCTCTACAAGGGAGTCACGGAGATGATGAGATAAAAATCACAGCTGTGCAAATGTCTTTTTGTGTAAAAGAAGAGTAAGCAGGGAGAAGCAGGGAGCGGTAAAATAGAGCTTAAAAATTCCCAGATGTGGGGCCGGTGAGACGCTCCATTGCTTCTGAGGCCACACTGCTCATCCAGAGGACCAGAGTCTGTCTCCCAGCACCCACCTCAGACAGCTCATGACTGCATGTAACTCATGCTCTGGTGATCTAACACCCCTCTGGCTCCTCAGGCACCTGGGCCCATGTGTAGGCCCCTCCACAAAGGATCTATACATACACACATAATTCAAAATCAAATAAACATTTAAAACTACACCCCAGATATAATAAATATCTACAGAGCAAACAACTAAGCAGAAAAACAAGATCCATTGATTGCTATACTTTATGTTTTTTTTTTTAAATTAATTCTATGTGCCTATGTGTGTGCATTAATGTGTATGTGAGCTCACCAGCATATGTGTGAATCTTTGTGTAGAGGGCACCACCCAGGTTCAACTTTTTAACTTTTTGGAGACAGAGTATATCATCATCCTGGAACTCAAGATGTAAGCTAAACTGACTAGGCAGAGAGCCCCAGGGATCTGCCCAGCTTTACCCGGTGTCGGGATTATAGACATGCTATTGCACCCGGCTCTTTTTATGTGGATTTTTGTGGATGAGACTCAGGTCTTGATGCTTGCAAGGCAAGCACTTTCCCAAGTGAGTTATCCTTCATGCTTCCTCCTCTTCTCCTTTTGAAATAGTATTTCTTTATAGTCCTGGCTGGCTTAGAACTTGCAATGTTGACCAAGCTAACCTTCAGTATAAGGTGATCATCCTGTCCTAGTCAACCAGACTCTGGGATCAGGGTCTCACTTGTGTATTCAAGTGACACACAGTGTCATGACCTTGGTGCCAACAACCAGCTAAAGCCAAGACAATGCCTTACCTGCTTCGGAGAGGGATGTGACCAGGAAGACATGGAGCACTGGCCAATCTCCTACCCTGTGGAAAGAAATGTGACCCAAGGATATAGCTCTTACAGGCACAGCCAGCACAGAATTCTGATGTGCACAATTTTCAATGACTATGTATTCTTTCTCATCTTGTGTCTCTGCTTTGTGTCTGTGTCTCCTCTCTGTTTTTAAAGAGGGAAGGGCTTCTACCCCAGTAAAATAGCCCAGTAGGTTACTAAGGTTCAAAGGGGACAAGCTGTGAAGTGACAAGAGCCTGCTCATTTGAACTTGAAACCTTGTAGAGCTCTCAACTTTCAAGACCACTTAAACAAGAAATGAATCTCCGTGATGTAACTTCACATTCTATTTATATCATTATTCTTTATTCAACATAAACACAGTGTTCTGTGATGTTACTGCATGTCATAAATGTCATCATAATTTGTCTTTACACATCATAAATATCTCAGTTTGTGACATTATTATACCTTCGGGTGTCTCTTTCCATATTTATGGTAATTACATCAAAGTATTTACTATAATTATGTCATTTGATGAAATTACAGTAATTACTTCAAAAAATGATAGCCCATGACTAATGAATTAAAATAGCATGGAAATTCACATTAAAAATGACGTTAAAATGATGCTAAGGATCTGAGATAGCGTACAGGAAGAACATCCTTCACTCAGCTTTTTAACCCAGGCTTGTCATCACTGGCTCTCCCATGGAGGAGCTCAGCTTTATTCAAGCCTCAGAAGTGCTTTGTGAGGACACAGGGACCCAAAAATGGAAACCCATTTGGCAGCATAATTTTCAGTAAGTTTGTGAAGCCAAAGCTTGACTTTTAAAAATAACTTATGTCATGGAAGAAAATCCATGTCCTCCTCTGTCTGTGTTATTATTTTTTTTTTACTGTACTATTTGCATTTTGGCAAAACCAGGCTTATATGGCCTTTATGATATGGATCAGGAAACAAATTGGGACAAGACTGTTCTCGGGAGGGGTTGACTTATATACATATCACCAAATAAAGCAAAGAGAAAAAGTGTCACTATGCAGCTTAGGTAGAAAGAAAAAAAGAGATAACTGAACTTCAAGAGAGAGAAATCCCAGATAGATAAATATTTATGCAGCAGTACATAATGTGAATTAGCAATTATGTTGTCCCTGTAACACAATACATGAAGCATCTAGGGCGTGGGTCGCGATCACAGGTGTGTGTGCACACAAGCATGTGTGCAGGAGCAAGCAAGTGAACACATTTTGAGCTAAGAGCAACAGAAAACAAAAGCACTAGGCTTGATTTTCTTGTAGCAGAACTTTTGGAGAATTCAAGGTCTTACATGAGAACTCATTACCTCAATCCCCTAAGGACTTACTAGTTACCACCTTGAGGTACAGCATCCACCACAATGTACCCTTGCAATCATCAAAACTGTCTACAGCTGCATAGTGTCTAATAAAGTCGGGCTCCATGGGGCAAACAATACCACGAGAGAGTGAAGGACCCAGGGCTGCACTCCAGTGCATTCCTGGATTTCAATGGGAGTGACTAAGAAAACAGCCTCAGAGCAAAGATCACATAGTGATGAGTATGTTTGCAAGAAGAAATCTGATGGTATAGAGAACAGTGAGAAGGGCTGGAATTGAGAGTTTACCCTTTCCTTGGGAAGGCCAAGAGGTAGGCAAGGAGGAGGAGGAGGGGCCAGCAAGGAGTACACGAGGAGGTCAAGTCTGCTCTTGACATGGTAAGAGTCCTACTTAAGCCTCCAAGTATATATGCAGGACAGGCCAATGACTGCTCATCTTTAGGGGCATGAGTATGGGGTCCGTGAGCACAGAGATGCTTTTGGAGAAAATGGAGTTGTACCAGAGAGTGAGTGAAGGGGAGGAGCAGGCTGTGACAGAGAGAATAAAACCAGGAACGATACTTTGAACGATCTGAGGAAGTTAGGAAGCTCTGCACATCAGAGTCTGCCTCCCGGACCAATAGGCTGACACTCAGCATCTGTACCACAGCCAGAAGATGAAGGCTGATGTGGACCATTGGATACAGCGGCATGCTGGATCACATCATGCCCTAAGATCTGTGTGTTAATTGCCCATCCTCAAAAATCTCGCTTCATGCCCCACTCAACGGAAAAAGAGCAGAAGTAGAAAGGTTTCCAGTCTCCAAGGCGTATGTACATGTAAGCCATCCCAGGATCCCAACCTTTCTCTGACTGTCCTGAAAACAGTGAACTTTGCACAGGTAGGGGAACCTACATCACTTCTTATATGCTGGAACATACAAAGGGATAAAAAAGGTACCATATAATGTCACTCATCCTAATTACTACATTTTGTTTTGACACATAGATAATTTTCTTCAGTAGTACCAGTGCTGAAGAGATGGTGCAGTGGTTATGGGATCTTAAAGGGGACCAGAGTTCTGCTCCCAGCAGCCAGGTTGGGAGGTCCACAACTGTGGTAAAGTCTTCCTCTAGGGAATTCAAGGCCTATTCTGGCATCCATGGGCACTTTCACTCATGAGCACAAAATCACACAGGAATGCACATTAATAAGTAATAAAATACATCTGAAAACAAATTAAAAACATATTACAAGTGACATGTAATAACTTATTTTTAAATTAACAAATTATTTTTAAATTTGCTTCCATTTTTAATATGTCCAGTTTTCCCACATGCTCATCCTTTGGGGTTCTGCATCATTGTAGCAGTAACTGTCCGCATCGTGACTTCTTAAAACTTCCCACATGTGACTTCTTTTCAGATGTGACTTCTTTCCGGAGGAGAGATGGCTACCTGACCCTGGCTAAATGAATATATACATATAATAGGAATGAAAACCCTTTTCTGTTAGCAGATCATAAAAATTATTTTTAAAACAGTTCTAGGATATATATAATTTTCATACTTTACCCAAGAAGAAATCAAATCTGCATCAACAGCATGCATGGGTGTGCTTGCCTAACACAGTCCAGTGCCGCTGTAGACAAATGTAATACCTAGGTACTTATGTGAAAGGTGAAGAAGTCTTTGTTTTCTACAACTGGGTCATCATGTTTCCACAAAAGCAGAAAGCTCTTTAAGCTCTTTAAGGGCAGAGATCATGCTGTAACTTCACACCCAGTAGTGCCACCTCAGCAGCAGGTGACTCAAGCAGTGGCGGGGGTGTGGAGGTGGCTGCAATGGCAGTGGTGGAGGCATTGGCAGCAGTGGCAATGGTGGCAGCAGTGGTGGAGGCAGTGGCGGCTGTGGCAGTGGTGGAGGCAGTGATGGAGGCGGTGGTGGCAGTGGCGATGGTGGCGGCGGCATTGGTGGAGGCGGTGACAGCGGTGGTGGCAGCAGTGGTGGTGATGGTGGCAGCAGTGGCAGTGATGAAGGTGGTGGTGACAGTGGTGGCGACGGTGGCAGCAGTGGGGTTTATGTGGCATGGCATGCAAAGCTTACAGTGTACCCACTGTGTGTCCAGAACTAGGCTGTGGTGAATCACAGGACATAGCAGTTGATTTTGAATTAACTCGTGGTTGCTGTGTTTCCCGAAGTCTTTCTCCTTGACAGTTCTCTGGTGCCCTCAGATTAAGTGAGTGGCCTTATATGGGGTCACAGCCACTGGTCAAGAAGCTGCAGTCAATAGTGGACATTCCCAGCACTCCAATTCACATTATCTTACATAGGATTTGATGTTTCCTTTATAGATTTGATTTTAGTTTCCATTTATATAATTCCCATTTATCCTCCCAGGTCATTATCTTCTTAGATCACAGGGAATAGCCCCTGTATTTATTGTTTACCTAACTTAAAATATTTCTAATGCTAATGGGTAGGTAATTAACTCCTATGTAATAATTTTCCATAGAACAGTTAGTTTTCTAAAACTTTTTACTCAGTAGTTTGAAAATATATTTTTTTCTGGTTGCAAATCCTTACTTTTAAAGATAGCTTCTTCTTCTAAAGATTCATTTTTTTTTTTACCATATGCTGATTTCTGGATGCATTTAACTCTATAAAATATCCAAAGGATGAAGGAGACCCCATTCCTGGCAGCTGCCCACTGCCTGCATGCACAGAATGTCCAGAAAATGCCAGGAGGGAGAACAGGACTGCAGTTTGTGGTTCTCCAGACACTTCCGCCTCAAGATGAGGTAGATTGTTGTAGTAACTAGATGAGTCATTAGGATGGTATATGTGTGCATATGCATCATATACGCATGCACATGCACTGACTAGATGAGTCATTAGGATGGCATATGTGTGCATATGCATCATATACGCCTGCACATGCACTGACTAGATGAGTCATTAGGATGGCATATGTGTACATATGCATCATATACGCATGCACATACACTGTTTGCTTTTTTGCTGGGGTAGTCCTCAGGGGTGTGTCTATGAGAGGGTTTCTATAGAGGATTAACTAGGATGTGAGGACCACCCTTACTGTGGGTGATTTTCTAGCGAGTGCCAAGGAAGTATAAAGGCCTTAGGGATAGCAGCCTGACCCTAGGGATAGCAGCCTGACCCTAGGGATAGCAGCCTGACTGAGCATGGGCCTCCGCCAGAGTAAGCTTCTCATTTGCTGCTGCTTTACCCCCTCACACGTATCAAAGGCCACCTCCTTCCACTCCCTCCATGATCACCAGATTCTAGCAACTTTCCAGGAAGCCCCATAATTTCCCTGATGGACTGGGAGAAATCGGTGTGGTGACCAGGCTTGTGGCCTGAGGAGCCACCTGATTCTCAGCCTCTCCAATGTAAAGACCACAATTGCTAGACTACCTAGGCCATGTTGTGCAAAAAAGTAAACTAATGTAATTAGTCTCATTTATAATGGTAATGATTACACACTCACACACACCACACATACACACACACACATACCACACACACACACACACATTCACACATACACAAACACATTCACACACACATACACACACACATTCACACACACACACACACACACACACACACACACAAACTATTGATTATGTTTGCGTGGAGAATTCTGCCAAATGTGGTCCTTCATACTAAAAGTGCACTTGCCCTGTCCCACATATTCTAACATCTGCCAATAAAAGTCTTCCAGCAGGTGTGCATTGACAATGTGCCTGCCATTCAAATAGCAAATAACTTCCTCCTTAGAAATATATACAACAGAATGAATCTCACAGTCCCTCAAGTTTTAGATGGAATGAAATATGTCCATACTCAAATATGACAAATGTCCCACATGAACCAGGAAAACAAATACTTACAAAGATAATTTTATTCTGAAGGAAATCTACACATCGGACTTCCTCTGGGCTGTTCCTGCACTGATTCCACTTATTTTAAGAATGATAACATTTTATTATACTTCTCTATAATATCACTGTTGCAGGAAATATTAAAAACGGAACTCGCTAACTCTTGCTGGGCCTGACCACACTTCTGTGCTCCTGCTGACCCACCAACTCTCCAGCCATGCTGGACTACAGAACTGCAGCCACCTTCTTTCCTCACCATTGAGAGCTCTCTGTCTCTCTCAACTCTTAGCTCTGCCTCCCTGTTCCCTGTCCAATCATAGGCCTCCCACTGCCCTAATGTAATTGGACAGGGAAAATCCTACAACATATCCCTAAACTGTAAGTTTTTTAACTAGTATTTGAAGCTGAACATGCCTCAAAATTATTACTATATGAAACTAAATTAAACGGTTCCTTGTCCTATGACGGCCACGTGGGCCTGTAACTATTCCCATTCTAGGTTCACAGGGAAAATGAAAGAATGGGTCTGAAGAGTCTAATCTTTGGGGAGCACGCTAAAATTAAAGCATATCTTTCATAATTTGTCTACTATACTCTTTCTGCACAGTTTTTAGCTTAACACATTGAAAATAAATTCAGAAATCAAAAACTTTTCAGTTACCCAAACTCACATATGAATTGATCAAAGTTGACCCATTGCAACACCAGACGACCTTGACCCTCAGGAGCAGCCCTCTCCATCTTTGGAAGAAAGGAAAACAAGCAAGAATTCACTCTTACATCTGTGAAAAATCACAGTTACAGTATGTACACAACAGGTCTGCAATCTTCCACCAAGCATACTTAACATCTTGAGAAGACTTTGATAGCTCCATTGACAGCAAGTGCTGGAGAGATGGCTCAGAGGTAAAGAACAATTGCTTTTCCAGAGGACCTGCGTTCAATTCCCAGAACCACATTGCAGCTTACAACCGCCTGTGATTTCAGTTCTGTGGAATACAACACTCTCTTCTAGCCTCTGTGGGCACTGAATTCACATGGTGCAAAGACAAACATGTATTCGAAACACAGCCACATACACAATATAAAAAATAAATAAAGTCACTGATAAGAGTTGGCACTAAAACAAAGGAAAACAAATCAATAAAAATAATTATGCTTGTTTGGAAATTAAATATCAGAGCACAATGTCCTAATCTTCGGCTATAATCCTGTTGTTGCTTTTTCAAGTGTCAAATTTTAGTTACACTGCTCTGGGAATGTTGTGATGAGGCAGTGATTATAATAACCACTTCTATCTGGGGGCAAACAAGTCAGGAAAGAAAATGTGTAAATTTCTCCTTATTTCTGCTTCTAGCCCTTTCAGATGTCGGAATGAATAAAGGCTTTCAAAAACAAAACCATGTTTTGCTTTATTTATAGTTTTTTAGTTAATATCTGCTTAAAATGGTTTTCATATTCCAAATTATTTTACGATGGCTTCAAGTTTGTTTCTACATGAACGGTACATTTGGTATCATAGCTTGGAAGGAGAGGTTAGTCTGAAAGGATTAGGATCTAGTTCCCTTAGGTCGTTTGTTTGTATCCAGCTGAAGTCAGCAGTGGCTAAAATTCATTACCATCTGGCAGGTTTTCCATATCGTCTTTGACAGAATGTGTGGTCCTAGTCTAGTACATACTAGACAGATGTCCAGGTCATAAAAATCACAACGATGCTTGGCATGGTGTCACCCCTTGTTGACAAAACCATCAGACAGGCCAGAGATGGAAGCGGAATAAAGGATGAGCTGTCTTCACCGCATCCAGTGGTCCATTGGCAAACAGATACCCAGTCCTCATGCATCCCACGTGGGGGATGGAGTTCTTGGCTATACTCAGAGGAAGAGGAAATGATACTAATGAACTCAGCGTGTCACAGCTCAGCGGAGTCAGATCTGTTGCTACACCTTCATGCACAGATGCAAACTCTGATGGAATGGCTAAACACTTGAAGTTTTCATTTCGGTGGCAAGTAAGACTTCATTCACTTCTGCTCCTTTCTAAGCTATTTTGTGAAACGACAGCTACCTCTGCGATTGCAAATACAACTTGGAAAGACAACGAGCCATGAAAACTACTTCTGTAAATTCTCTGTATGCACCCATCTTCTGCCTCTCCCAGCCGCCCACGTATTTCCCATGGCAGACCTACAATGGACGATGGAATTTGAAAAGGCCTTACACCCTTACTTAGCTTTTTCTCTAAACAAGCGTTTACCTTCTTTGCTAACTGAAACCTTCAGTCCTGAGGTCAGTTCTGAACTTTAGATCCGCAGTGTGGCTTACTTTCCTCTAAGTGGCCACTCCCCATCACTTACTTCACACTCCTTTAGCCGGCCACGCCCCCATCATTGTTCTGTGATTTCTTCATTTTCATGCATGAGCCTCTTACGAGCGTCCTCACCTACTCCTTCTTCATCTTTGTTAATCCGACTCCATGTCAACCTCTGCCACCTACTTAAGGCTGAAGGCTACTCCTCACCATCACCACCACCCAACTGCCCAGTTTAAACCAGTATACACCATTCCGAAACGTAATCCCAGATGGCATTCTCTTTAAACTAAAGCCGCACTTGCGGTTCTCGGTCTCAGTGGCTTTGCAATGCCCCTCCCCGGCTAAGCTTACCGGGGGTCTGTGTCCTCCTCAGCCATCACTATCCTGTCGTTTCCCTGTACCCCCATCTTCCTTTCATTCCTCGATCGCTGGGTTATTACACATGCGGAAAAATCAACTGTGCTAACTTCCAGCTGCCCCAGTGTACAAAGCACAAGCTCCTAAGTGTGTTTGCTTCAGGTAGCAGCAGGACACGGGAGCCACAGTCAGATCACCGTGACATCTGGACTCAAGCTGAATAAGACCAGACTCTTCATTGGCTTTTTCACTGGACTTATTCGCATTCTGTCTAGATGACGATGTCACGTCTGTAATTTGCGGTAGTCTCAGAATTCCTTCTTCTCCTCACGCTCAGCTCAGAAGCACCCTCCATGCTCCAAGGGTGAGAGCAAAACCTAGAGACCTGCTACTGCCGTTCACCTTCTCCCACACAATCCACTGCCCTGCCTTAGGAGCTTGTACTTTTACCTCTCCGTACAGCATGGTGTTGCCTAGCTTCCAAAAAGAAATCATTCTTTCGCAGGGATTTTCGCCAGGGTCCACAGCTCTAGTCTTCTCTCTTCATAATGAAGCCCTCTAGAAAGGCTCATAGTGATGGCTTGGCTCTCAGCACTTGCTGCTCTTGCGGCACATCTGGGTTCGGTTCCTAGCACCCACATGATGGCTTACAAATATCTATAATTCAGGAATCTGAAGCCTTCTCTGGCCTCCATGGACACCAGGCATGCACATGTGAGTATATATATATATATATATATATATGCATATATTTATATATGTATATGTATGTATATATAAATGTATATGTATATGTATGTATATATACATGTGGATAAACACTCATAAACTTAAACAGACAAATAAGTCTTATTTTTAAAAATGTTCTCTAGGAGTCTGGAAAGTGTCAGATCCCTCCTCCAAACTCCCCTCTTCTCTTTTAAACTTAGTCAAACTATTTAAGCCTAACTTGAATAAGGGTCCCGTATCAAGCAATGAGTCCAGCAATTCATTACAAATTCTAATTTCATTTCACCTCATAGCTTCATTAGACAGAATGAATTGTTCATCTTTCAATTTCAAAATATACCGTTCCCTTAGCTATTCTATTCTCTGTGTGAGGTTCGCATTTGACTGACTCACACTTCACCAATCAAAACAAAAGCAAAACAACAAAAAGCGAAGACAAATAAGAAACAGCAACAGAAATCCAATGGGGGATGCATATGAAGACATGGCTGAGTATCAAGCATGCTGTGCTAAGTGCTGGAAGTCATCCACTATTAATCAATTGAGATATTTTTTTTTCTCCAGGATTTGGAAAATTAGTCAAGGTTATTGTTACTCTGAATATCCATGTAGAATAGTGTGCAGATGCATGCCTTTATTGGTTTTGAGTATATGCATGGAGCTGCTAGATCATATAGCAAAACTATGTTCAACATTTTACTTTTACGATTTTATTTTAAATTATGCGAACATGGTGGGGCACATGAGTTGGGGTGCCTGCAGAGGCCAGTAAGGTCCTCTGTAAGAGCAGCAAGAACTCTTAACCACTGGGCTATCTCCCCAGCCCTGACCCTGTATTTCAAAGAGACAAAGAACACAGACGGTTCTCAAAGGAGATATGTAAGTGAACAATGAACACAGGAGAAGGTGTGGAGCATCATTCAACATCAGAGGGATGCGGTTTAAGACCACAAGGAGACTCTGCTTTTACACATGATAGCTGGCAACACTCAAAATGACAGACTGGTGTTGCTAAAGATGCGGAGGACCAAGTTGCGTGGGATGCTTGTGCTAGTGTAAACTGCAGCAGTCTCTTTGAACACGAAGCTAAGGTCCAACACAGGTGCCAGAGCGATGGCGCAGTGGCTAAGATCACATTCTTCTTCTCCTAGGACCAGGGTTCGGTACTCAGCACCCATGCTAGCAGCTCACAACCTCTTGGAGCTTCAGTTGTAGTGATCCAGAGGCATCTCCTCCTATCTGTAGGCACGACACACACATATGAAAGGCAAGCACACAATTGTACACGTACATTAGAAATAAAATAAATGAATGTAAAACACTGGCTTAATAATCTTTGTGTTATAATAATTCTATTTATATTTCCATCTATTTATATTATAAATTCCATTCATAATTTTTGCATATAGTGAGGTTTAGCATCCAATAATACTCTTGTACCAATGTTGGATCAGTGGTTCTCAACCTTCCTAATGCTCTGACCCTTTAGTACAGCTTCTCATGTTATGGTGATCCCCAAACATAAAATTATTTTTGTTGACATTTCATAACTCTAATTTTGCTACTGTTATGAGTTGTAAATATCTTTGTTTTTTGAATGGTCTGAGGTGACCCCTGTGACAAGGTCATTTGACCCTCAGAGAGGTCAAGGCTCAGAGGTTGAGAACCACTGTGTTTGCTGAAGCCTCTTATACTTACACTCCCCTTTTTAAGGCTGGGCTTCCCATTTAATTATTCTTGTACCAAACTCAAGGGTAGGCAGCAAACATGATGTAATAAGATGGGTTATTCATCATCGCATTTCATCAATCTGTATGTCTATCACTGTCGGTACTGTACTTTGACAGCTTTTGTAGTTCTTCACTATAATTTTTTTATTTTTTTATTTATTTTTTTATTTTTTGGTTTTTCAAGGTAGGGTTTCTCTGTGTAGCCCTGGCTGTCCTAGAACTCACTCTGTAGACCAGGCTGGCCTAGAACTCAGAAATCTGCCTGCCTCTGCCTCCCAAGTGCTGGGATTAAAGGCATGCACCACCACCACCCGGCTTCACTATAATTTTTAATTTGAACCTCCTAGCTGTTTTTTTTTTCTTGAAAATTGTGGGATTATTTCCCATCACTTGAATATCAACATGTATCTTAAGATATTTGATAATTTCTTGTAAAGAATCAATATGAAAACCAGGAAAAATGCCAGTTATCTGAGAAGAAGAAAAGTCAATAGGACACTAAATCTTCTCGCTTCTCATGTCCCTTGGACAACAGTGGGCATGCTCACCCACTTCATCTAAAGAGTGATGGATTGGCATCCCCGCTCATCTTTCTGATGCAATAGGAACTTCCCAATTAAAGTCTGCATTGAGCAATTCCTTCAAATCTCAAGAATATTTTACCACATGACATAACTTGTATAAAGTGTGTAGAACCAGAGGTAGTACCAAAAGTAAGACATTTTAAATGAGAAAAGGCTCTGGCAAAAAAGGGGAGCTGTGAGTGTTCCCAAGATCAATGAAGAGGAACCAGGAAGGCAGGAAACCAGGCCCTCCTGCGACCTGTCACCGCCAGCTAGAGGATTCCCTAGGAAATAGTGTTTCTCTGCATTTGGTTACAGGAGGTCACTCAGAAGGCAAACAGCATGCTTGACAAATTTTCAAAACACACAAGGAGGTGCGTTTTGCCAGATCGAAACTTTGGTGGCTCTTACTGAAGCTGGCTTCTGATCATTCTCTGGTGTGTGATTTAATGTCTAATTTACATCTTTGACTAAAGTAGTTGAGGCAGAAAATCTATTATCTTGGATCAACAGTGACTATGGAGATGATCAATAAATGAGCATTAAATAAGTGATTGAAACTCACTAGGTCCCTGTGCTTCTGTTTGCACATGTGTGCACGTGTGTGCACTTCTGTGTGTTCATGTATGCAGTTGTGTGAGCATGTGCTATGTGCACTCCGGTATGGGTATGGGTCTGAGCTTCTAGAGTCTAGAGACCAAGTCTGGTATCACTCCTCCAGAGCCTGCCTGGCTTTTGTGGCTGAGCTTCTAGAGTCTAGAGACCAAGTCGGGTATCACTCCTCCAGAGCCTGGCTTTTGTGGCTGAGCTTCTAGAGTCTAGAGACCAAGTCTGGTATCACTCCTCTAGAGCCTGGCTTTTGAGGCAGGGTTTCTCACTGACCTGGAGCTCAGTGCTTGGGCTGGACTGCCTGCCAGTGATCTCCATGGAGCCTGCTGTCTCCATCTCTGAATTACTTGGATGGCAGAAGCATCCCCAAGCCTGGAGTCTTATATGAGTTTTCCATCTGGGATTGAACTCAGGTCTTCATGTTTGTCCATCAACTGAGCTACCTCCCCATCCTCCTCTACTTAAGAGAAACAATGTAACCAACTGAATCATCTCTTTTTTCACACTTTGTCCAGAGTTAAATGACCAGGTTTAAGTAACCAGGGTAGCTGAGGAAAGAGGGAGGCCAGGGATTGATTTCGTTCTCAGCCCTCCTTCTGTCCATCTTTGAGTCAGAAGAGGAGATGACCAGGAACCATAGGTAAGCTACATCTACATTACATGTAGCCAAACGTTTCCTGACTCAGATCTCTCAGACCCCACTCCTTACACAGTTCAATTTCCCAACTGTAATCAGGCTGCAGCGTGCGATCTTCCCATTTGGATGAAGCCGAGTATTTTATTCATGCAGTCATAATCCAAGTTATCATGAATTAAATCATGTGCCATTCAAGAATGTGATGTGCACATTATGAGAGAATTAATATGTGCAGCCCCGCTGCCTTTAACAAATTATGATTAGGCAGGGCCTGAAACGCATTGGTAAGAAACACTTAACAGATGACACCGTGACAGTGTGCTAGTGGGCATGTTACTGTAATGTCAATATTATTAAACCTATGTACCCAGCTAATTCATGAATAGAAATTACTTTTGTATCTGCCACATTTTATTGTGTAATAGAATCCACATAATGTGGCTATTCTATTGAGACAAGCTAAGGTGAGGTCTCCTTCGAAACCACATCCTAAAGAGCGTCTGAATTCAGATGTTATCTAATGTGTTGGAGGTGGGGAAAAAGAGTCCCGCAGAGACTATTTCTTGAGTCTGTTTTGTCAAATCAGATGTCACAAAAGATGCCATTGAGTCCTAGTGCAAATTAAGACAGCCATGGGAACTATACCTAAACCCTGGTACTTTTCCCACGTGGCTTCTGTAACATAGGATATGCCAAGTAAGGAGAGGAGAAATTGTGACTTTAAAACATCAGGATGTAAACATCTGGAGCTTGGGTGCCTTATTGGAAGTGTGTGGCTCTGAATTCACTGGAGTTACCTATCACAGGTTTTATGTTGGACTTAATCTGGGTGCTAAACCACAAAATTTGGAATAATTGAGCCTCTTACCTGAGTGCTGTCTCCAGATGCTGTTGTCTGTCTCAGTTTCTCTTTTTACAAACAGAAATAGCACTTGATTAGAAAAGTAGCGGGACACTGTAAGTGCTAAATTATTTTAAAAGGGTTCCCAAAAAAACTACCGGAACTGGCCATTTGGTTTTATTATCTCCATCAGAAAGAATCTTGTAAAACACACAAGATCATCTGCCTACTTTCAACTGTTCTTATCTGCAGTCTAATGCTTGGGCTTTGAGATGAGGACCATTTTTGATTTAGACTTCCCTGGTTTCCCAACATCACATTTGCAGATAGTTCTTGCCCATTTTAGATATTTTAAGCAATTAAATACACACACACACGCACACACACACACACACACACACCTACAGTGGCATTGCTGTCAGATGCTAAAGGAAGGATGGTATCGAGGAGTGAGAGGCCAGAGGAGACAGCAGCTGCATACATGAGGGAGAAACAGCCCTGTCTGAAGAGCTATGGCTTGTCTTTACCCTGCTACTCCAGTTTAGAGAGGCTGCAGCAGAAACCTTACCTGTCCTTGCAAATCTATCACCCTCTTGCAATGGAAGACAACTCTAGGTCTCGTTAGCATCCACACACATCCCCAATACTCTCTGTCCTTTCATGTTCAAACTGGTGTCACAGCTTCCTTGAACAAGAAACAACTTCAGATTCTTAGAACGATTCCTAAGCCACTGTCTGGACACTCTTCCTCTCTCCCCATTCTCAGTTCCTTCCCATGGAAGTGTATATTGTGAGCATTACTCTGTTCTGAAGATGAAATCCGAGCATGGACTTAGGATATGAGTTTACAGTGAGTCAAGTCTACCCTGGCCACACTGGTACCCTCTCCACACTCACAGTAAGCTTTACTATTATTTTAGTGTGGCTTGTTATGTAAGGCTATAAGCCAGATGCTGAAAGAGATAGATAATGAAACCTCTGCAGTGGCACATGAGGGAGGTTAGGGGAGGTTCTGGAGGTGAGCACAGGGAGCAGATTTTGAAGTAAAGGAGCACATACTTAGTTCAATTAACAGTCACACCCTCATGCAATTTCACACTTCAGATGTTGGTTGTTGTGAAAAAAGAGGAAAAAAAGAGAAATACTTGGGTAGTGTCAATATTATTTTCACAGTATGGTAGTATGTGACTTTCCCTAGCAAGACAAACAAATGTCTTTCTATCCCAGATAGAGCACTGGTAAAAGACCAAAGTCTAACTTCATGAACCAGTGACTTACTGGAATTACTTACAGGAATGTGGGTGACTCAGGCAGCTGCATTACTGAGGCCAGCCCTGTAAAAGCAGCAGCTCATAAAAACTACACCCCTAAAGTTCCCTGTACAATTTGCAGTCTGCTCCACAGAAGAGCCCCCTGTCTCTGCAACTGTTGACTGCGTGGGGAAGGCCCTTGTGACCTGTGTTTCTGAGTTTTGTGAATCTCCTAAGTTTCATGTGCTTTCTAAACCATGTAAGTTTCCTTGGCATGCAGCATCCAAGAGCCTTTCTCCTTCTGCTTGGAGAGAAGGTTTCAGATGAGAACCCAGCTACTCAACCATGAGTTTAAAATACAGTCAACTTGTGATAGATCTCAAATTAAGCTCAATTAGAGCACTATCATTGTCAAACCATAAACAAAAGTGGTTGTGGAGTCAAATGTCACTTTTATCAGTGAATAAAATAAATAGTTCTGGAGTGAATGGAAAGGAAGACTGGGCATACCATTGTATTTGCATGAGTTATGTATAATCGCAGAAACTTGAATCCCATTTTACACCATTTAACCTCTATTATTAAGAATAGACAATCTGGTCTTTGAGTGATTCCTTGGACATTTCTTCATTATTACAGACACCTGCTGAATGGTAATTGCCTATCAGTGACTTTGTAACTCATGTCAGCTGATGTAGAGGAACCAGATCCAAGGCAGTCTCAGTGAAGTTTGCTTTGGCTCCTGGCCTTCTACAATTTAGAAACACACTCTTTCTTTTACTCAGGCTGACTTTTAAAGACACTTGTATTTTCTGTGAAACTAAAATGCAATGTGTATTATCTCTTAGGAGTCTTGACATCTTAGAAAGTATCACACCCAGAGCATCCAGTAGCACCGCCATTACCCAATACCTCAATGGATGTTATTACTGTTAGGACTACTTTGACTTCACCAGCAGCATGGCAAAGAGTATATACAGCAAATATAGTACTTATATGATATATATAGTACATGTAGTATATATGTATACACACACATATGTATGTATGTATATATGTATATACAATATAGTACTTATAGTACATATAGTCCATATTGTACATGTAGTACAAATAGTATATATAGTATATATGCTATAAACTGTAGCTTATAGCTGCAGACTCAAAGTTCAGAAAAAAAAAAACAGAACCATATGAGACAGTTGATATCAGGTTTTAGGTTGGAATGGGGTCCCTAAATGCAACCCTCAGACAAATTTTAACCAACTAAGCAGTAGGGTCTGAAGACACATTTCTGCTGCTCAAGGAGAGAGGACTTTGTCCTTTAATGTCCCTTGGTGGTAGTGAACATTATACCTCAAAAAATGTGTCCAAAGTCAACTAACATCACAAAACTATACTAAAAGACACTATGTTTTGCAGTATTTCTAGAAGCAGCAGATGTTTAAAGGTCCCAAGGACACTGACTGGAGTGCTCTGGAAGAACAATGGGTACAGTTAAAATGAGCTGGCAGTGGTCACTTGCTCTTTCTCCAGCCCCTCTGGACCATTCCCAGGAAGGCTGGTAGTAACATGGCTCTTATAAGATCTGTGACTGGACAAAAGGGAAACTGAGAGTACGCATGGCCAGATCTATGAGGTGTAAATCTTACACTTGACATATATATATATATATATATATATATATATATATATATATATATATATATATATATATATATATATATATATAAACACACTGATTGCTTTAAGTCCTACAAATGTTATCAGAGTCCTGAACACAGTCTTGGGACCCCCTAGATAATACATTGAAAAATCTCCTCAACCCCATGAAAAATTTCATCCCACATGTTGTTTTTGCTGATAGGTAATTAGGAAAGAGTGAATCGAAATGATGTGTTTATAAGTTCAACATAAACAAATTCAGTTTCACATCAGCTTAAATGTGAATTTGGGATCGGTTTCCTATCGTTCAGTTTCCCTTTACAGTTGGTATCTGTAGATTTATTTGCCAAGTAGAAAGAGAGGGAGCCTGGCCAGCCAGTAACTTCTTTCTCCACAACACTGTGAAGTCTTGGTTCAATTGGTAAACTTCGGATTTATCTCAATTCTTTGTTATTTCAAACAGGAAATAACTATCTCATGTTTTATTAATGAAGTCCAGTCTAGCATGAAATCCTAACACTCTCTTTCAGCTCCAAACTTCCTCTCTGAGAAACCGAGTTGAGGAAATGTATCTTCTGTGGTCCCCTTGCCCCTTGCATCTCATTCACTGCGGGCTCTGGGCTCTTGCAGGGATAGAAAGATGTCTTGGTCTGTGTGGGCTGCAGTAGCAAAATGGCACTATCTGGGTGATTACAAGCATTAGAAATCTACTGCTCAATACTCCAGAAGCCGAGAAGTATGAGATCAAGGCAGACAGTAGGCCTATGGAGGACCAACTTTCTGACTCAATGAAGATGTCTTCCCTCATATGGTGGAAGGGATTGGCGGGCTCTGTGGAGTCTCTGCCAGGTCCCTCTTCTAAGTAGGAGTGCAAGGCTTCTCTCAAAGAAGAAGCATCCTCGTAGGGATCATACTTGCATCAAATGAATTGGGACACGAGTGTCAAGCATTCAGCAAGGCAGACGACTATGCTGATCAGCCCTTCAGGATGAAGAACAAGGCAGAAACCATGGAGAATGGATTGTGGAGAACAGAGCTATCAAAGAACAAGACATAAATGAAAGCCCTGCAGAAAAGTATTGTATCTATTAACCATATGTAGTCAAATCAATCAGGTGAGGGGTGCCCCAGGTTCCTTTCAGGGATAATACAAACTGCTTAGGTGGAAAGGTTTGGGGCTTAAGCCTTGATGTTACTCACAAACCGCCTCAATCCAGGACATGTTTTTGACAATTTATAAAGATGTATATAACATGGTGAGATGCAATAAGATAATCCTGTGAGAAAATATGGGAGAAGTTGCATGGGTGGAAGTTAGTGTAGAAAACCTACACCCTCTTGCAGGTCATGAGTTTGGTTCTGTCTTTTTTCAGTCATTCCCAAAAATATTAAACCTGGGAGATATTGGTTATTTTCTTCCCTGTCATATACCTATCTTGAGAAATATTTCTATTGCTGTGGAGAAATACAGAGACCAAAGAGCAAGTTAGAGAGGAGAAGGTTTTATTGGTTTACACTTTCACATCACTGTTCATCACTGAGGGAATTCAGGGCAGGAACCAAAACAGGGCAGGAACCTGAAGGCAGGAGCTGAGGCAGATGTCATGGGGGGTGCTGTTTATTATCGTTTCCTCTGCCTTGATCAGCCTGCTTTCTTATAGAATCCAGAACTGCCAGCCCAGGAATAGCACCACCCACAATAGGCTGTGCCTGGCCCCATCAATCAAGAAATACCCAGCAGCAAGAACTTATGGAGGCATCTTATTAACTGAGGTTTCCTCCTTTCATATAACTCTGGTTTGTGTATGAAGTTGATGTAAAACTAGCCAGCACAGAGATTAAAATGTTCTGGTGTCACACTGGTAGATGTGCAGCCTACTTAAGTCACCAGTGCATAGAACATTCCATCTTCATAAGCATCCTTTCTGCTTTTGTATTTGTTTTTCAGATCTGATGATCTCAGTAAAACTTCATTTTTGATCACTTATTTTGACATTTTCATGTGTCCAGATATATGCTGTATATTATTTTTGTCAGGATTTCATAACAAAATACCATAGAGTGAGTGATGCAGATAGAAAAAAAACCTAATTTTTCACAATCCTATTCTTGAAGTCCAAGATGGAGATACTCATAATGCTTTGTCTGGTTTGTAGACTGCTGCTTGCTCATTGCATTCTTCCTTTTTGGAGGACTAATGAAGAGATCAATGCTGTTTTCTATAAGGACACTAATCCTATTGGGTTGGGGCCTTACCCTTAGGACCCTATTCAATCTTAAGTAGCTTATTAAAGGCTCTAACTTCAAACAAGGTTGCAGTGTGGGAACTACTAAATGCTTCCAAGTAACATATTTTTGTGACCATGGTTAACATAACCACAAAGACCTTATTCCTAAAGACATAAAACACTTTTAAATATATATACTGTTTCAGATAGTTTGATAAAAATCAAATACTCTAAATCAGTGGTTCTCCACCTGTAGGTAACAGTTACTTTGGGAGTCTGATGACTAGTTCACTGGGTTCACTCTGGGAGTCTGATGACTAGTTCACTGGGTTTACTCTGGGATTCTGATGACTAGTTCACTGGGTTCACTCTGGGATTCTGATGACTAGTTCACTGGGTTCACTCTGGGATTCTGATGACTAGTTCACTGGGTTCACTCTGGGAGTCTGATGACTAGTTCACTGGGTTCACTCTGGGAGTCTGATGACTAGTTCAGTGGGTTCACTCTGGGATTCTGATGACTAGTTCACTGGGTTCACTCTTTGAGTCTGATGACTAGTTCAGTGGGTTCACTCTGGGATTCTGATGACTAGTTCACTGGGTTCACTCTGGGATTCTAATGACTAGTTCACTGGGTTCACTCTGGGAGTCTGATGACTAGTTCAGTGGGTTCACTCTGGGAGTCTGATGACTAGTTCAGTGGGTTCACTCTGGGATTCTGATGACTAGTTCACTGGGTTCACTCTGGGATTCTGATGACTAGTTCACTGGGTTCACTCTGGGATTCTAATGACTAGTTCACTGGGTTCACTCTGGGATTCTGATGACTAGTTCACTGGGTTCACTCTGGGATTCTGATGACTAGTTCAGTGGGTTCACTCTGGGAGTCTGATGACTAGTTCAGTGGGTTCACTCTGGGAGTCTGATGACTAGTTCACTGGGTTCACATATCAGACATGTTGCATATCAGACACTTACGTTATAATTCATAACCATAATAAGATTACAGTATGAAGCACCCATGAAATAATTTTATGTTTGGGGTTCACCACAACATGAGGAATTGTACTAAAGGGTCACAGCATTAGGGAGGTCGAGAAGCACTGCTCTAAAGAAAGAATGAAAGATTAAATTGACAGAGAAAATCAAGACCATTCAAACATCAATGAATCCCCTGCTCAAGGAATTTTAAGCCTGAAGATGTGTATCTCCTGACTGAATATAAAGAAATGCCAAAGTCATTTTGCCCATTTGTCTCCCATCTTTTATTTTGATAGAACAAATTTATTGGAAAATTTCAAGGAAATCTGTGATCCATCTGCAAAATAAAATGTTTAGCTCACTGATAGTGATATTAATAATGGAACTTTAAAAAAAGGAAAAATCATGTAGTTTATTATCAAAATATGATCAAATTCAACCTTATCATCATAGGCCCTGGCCCCATCTGCTCCACTTTCCATGGTCTCTATCTCTTCCTTGGATCATTACAATAGATCACTCAGCTAGTTCCTCTACTCTGCCCTCATCCAGCTTCTAGTGGTTCTGTACAAAATAAGTCAGACCAAATTAGCACGTTTCCCAAAATTCCACGATAGTGTCTTATTTTGCTCAGAAGAACCAATCTCACAAGAACCTAGATGTTTCTATATCAACTGTCACTCTCGAGACATTTCTTCATCTTGGAGGAATTGCACTGATCCATGATGCATGGTTCACTAAGTCAGTACCTTAGAGACTACCAGAATCTGTGAGGAGGTTTACAAAGAGAATGGGTACCAAGGGTCAGCCGTGAGTCGTTATAATATAAATTGACTTCCTACTAAGTGCCTGGCTGGTGAGCTAAGGGATGACAACATGGTTGGGCAGGCCTTGATGAATGAAAAGGTCAAGTTGTTGAATCCATGCATAACCTCCACTCTTATGGCTACTTGGTCCTTTGGAGCACTGTGGAAAACAGAAGCAGCTAAGGGTGAAGTCTAGCTGGATCATCCTATCTCCTCAATACTCACATACCCATACTTTCTGGGAGGTCATGCTGCAAAATATAAAAGCCCGTACAAAGGAAATTTACATCCTGCTGTGTCACCACACCTTTTCCCTTTAAATATTCTGTGTCTTTAACTTACATGCTTGTATTATATATTACAGTTTTGGCCAGAAGTTGTCAGATGCTCTGGAGCAAGACTTACAGATGTTTATGAGCCACCCCACACAAGCACTAGAAGTGAAACTTGGATCCTCTGTAAGAGCAATACTAGGTATGTTTAATCACTCAGCCATGTCTGCAGCCAACAAAAGGTCTTTTTCTTTTTCTACTTCCCAACTATGGTTTGTTCTAGGTGATGACTAACCAGCCAGTTCATTTGACCACCTAGGGATCTCATTGCATTTTTATCCAAGACCAGACCAAGTTAGTGAGAAGGTACATTTATTAAATCAGAGAATTTTATCTTACTAATTATTTTATCTTACCATTAAGAGAATTTTATCTTACTAATTTTGTGACCCATTGGAGCCCCACTGTATGATCAATATAGGTTTTTGCCTGAATTATTCTTGCACAAGGACAGGGATTCTCTTCTCCTCTGGGAAATGATCATCAAGTCCTAAGTGTGAGCACAAAAGAGAAATGAGTATGTCATACATAAATGACAGACACTCAAGTCATGTGTCAGTCTTAATGTGACCTTGCCCATGAGCTAAGCCCACACCTGTGGTTCATGTGATTGCTAATACCCTTGCTTATGATGGTCATTCTGGTTGTTTTGATGTTTCCTAGTCAATTGCCTTTTTATATAATAGGGCCCAGATGACTGAATATACTTTTGGAATGGTTAATAGTTCCCCAATTCAAGACAGCAAATCCTTGCTATCTGATGTTCAGTTATCCACAGGAGCTACTGAGATGGATATAATCGAGCTGAGAGCTCACTTGTTGCTTGACTTTCATAATTTTATGCTCTGAGAGAACAGTGAGCTATAGTGGTGTTTGTAATCTACCAGGTTTGATATCAGTTCTGATGCTGTGGGGAGACAGTTCACTCTTGTTTTCTAGTAGGTTATCCTAGTAAATGAACGCAGACATCTGCAGTTATCTTAGGAAGAACTGCAGTGAGGAAATCTGATTCCTTTTTCATTTAAGCTCTGGGTTGGCTCTGGACAGAGACAGTGATGGAGACTATAGCTTGGGGGATCAAGATTGATATGGGTATGATCTCCATACAAACCAATACATGGGCATTGTATTACTTAATAACTGAAAAAGATTACTGTAGAGATCTAAGAGTTCCCTGTGAATTGCTACATGTGCATACATGCACCCTTGAAATAAAAGGCAAGAGATAGTAAATGCTTCTCTGTGTGAAATAACTTCTGACCATGCTTTGCATTTGTATTCTGCCAAGATTTGAATCTGTGAATGATAGAAGCACTAGAGGTGAGTCATCTAATTAGAGGAATTAAATATAGCAACATGGGTGCTCTGGCAAGAAATCATATCTGAAGACTTCTACATCTTTGTGATCCAGTTGGAATGATCTAGTTAGACTATAGAGATGTGTTTAGTACAAACCTTCAAACACAAACAATAAAAGTAGTTAGTTTATAGAAGAAAGCAGCCATATTTGAATGTGACATCTAATTTAAGGACAAAGTAAGAGGAAGATTTGGCAGAGTGAGTCAGAGATAAGATGTGCCCAGCTCCCAACTCTCATGAGAACAGCACAGGAGAGACTACTTGAAAAAGTCTGACAGAAAGAGAGAGAGGAATGGAGAGAGAGAGAGAGAGAGAGAGAGAGAG
>NW_022196903.1:137669758-137742353 GCF_008632895.1 Mastomys coucha | reverse complement strand
AGAGAGAGAGAGAGAGAGATTGCAGGTAAGAACAAAATGAGCCAGAGAATGAGAAGAAGCCAGAAGATTAGAAAAGATTGCCAGAGTTAGTTTGAGGCTAAGCAGAGCATTTCAGTCAGAAGCTGAGAGAAGCCAGTTTGAATCAGTCAGCTTGGTAGATTAGACTTTATGGAGGCTAGAAGTTTCCAGACCTAGGCTTAGAAATAGTTAAAACAGAGATTTTAAAAAATACTCTGGGCTCATCCCAAGCTGTTCATATAATTTGGGTATGGCTCTCATCTCATCCCTTTATCAGAGGAAGTAAAAGAGACATTTACATCTGGTGCCCAATATGATTGGAGAGGAGTTTGGGCTGGAACAGCTGATTGAATCAGCAAACCATAGTTAGAAAGTGAGCATTTTCAACAGTAAGCCTCCTATAGGACAATTACAACTGGTGAGTAAAAGTTACTTTTTACAATCTGGGGAATCAGCAGTGACTGCAAACTTGTTACCTTCAAAAGAAATCGTTACAAATTCCTTATGTGAGAAGACTTCATTCAGTTCAGTCAGTGGAATAATGGTTACTCCTGCCCAGAAGGAAGGCTTAGAGGAATTAGAAAGTTACAGTTTCACATCATTAAAGAGCGTCAGAATAACCCCCACCCCAAAGTTTAGCATCTTTTCATAGACTGAAGCATCACCTGAGTGATGTTTTATTTTCTTAGCTCATAAAGGAAAAGGGAGAAACTGTTGTGCCCCCTTTATTCATATTCATATGTTATGGTCCATTCAGAGAGACCCCTGCTACTCAGAACTCCAACCACAGTGACTACAGCAATGCAAGACTCTGTGGTAGATAACTATATTATTGCAGTTCCTTAGATGAATATTTGACACAGACATATGCCCATTAAGTATCAACAAGAAAGTATAGAGAATAAATTCAAAAATTTATAATTTTCCCTTCTTGTTTTTAAAAGAGAGGGAAGAGAAATATCAATAGAACCTACATTTAAATATCTAAGAATGAATTATTTTCCAATTCAATTTTATTTCTCTGTTTGGGTTTAAATGCCAAATTCCCACCATTGGCACATGTGTGGTAAGAACTGGTCACCAGTTGGTGGTGCTGTTCTGAAAGGTTGTAGAAATTTTAAAAGGCAGAGCATCACTGGAGGAAGTAGTCATTGGGTGGGCCTTGGGGTTTTATAACCTGGATCCACTTCCTGTTGCCTGGTGCCTTCCAACTAGAGACACAGCATATACAACCATCTCACACTCATGCCATGCATAAGAGATTCTGTTGCCTCTGCAAGCTCAAATAACCCGTCTTCCCTTAAATGGCTTCCTGTCATATATGGGGACACAGCCATGAGAAAAACTGCTAATATATTCTAACTGTGTGAACACTGAGGTTTCTAACAGAGACCGACAGGACATTTTCAGTCATAGAGCAGAGTTGTCTCTGTCTCCATATATACTGCCCCATATTTCTTCAATTGTATCTCCATCTATTCAGACAACTTATATCAAATTATCTATTGCACTTGTTCAGTATAGCCTTTCCTGTTACAAATCGCTGTATTGCTTTATATGTAGATGGCCCAGGTGGTGATTTGCACTATAAAGCTCCCTTTTAGTGCCTTTCCTGTGCCTGTCCTCTTTGCCCTATGTCTCTGTGGTGCTCCTTTGATTTTCCTACAGTGCATACCAGGGCAAGATGGCAAAGAAGATGAGCCCATTGAAGACAGCTCTGGTTACTTCTACATGTGATCTTATGTTGTTCTGCCATGGCTGGGAGCAGAACGTCTCCCTCACTGATGCCCTCTCAGCTTAGCCCAAAGAATAAACACACATGAAGCAAATGTAAGCAGAAACTTCAGGAGCCAAGCAAACCTAGTTGATGCCAACACTATGCCTGTGTCAGCAAACACCCCACCCCACACATAAACATAATACTTAAAGAAATAGTTGTAATCACATGCCACTGGTAAACTTTCTGTCCACATAATGTGCTGCGGCAAGAGCAAGCTGGTGACATGGTGGATACTTTGGAATGTCTCAACCACTGTAAAGCACCTTTGCCTCACTTCACCACACATGAAATGACGCTGCTAGTGTACTGGTGTGGATACTGCCGAATGGTCATGAACTGGTGTGGATAGATACTGCCGAATGGTAATGTATTGGTGTGGATAGATACTGCCGAGCTCATGTACTGGTGTGGATAGACACTGCCGAATGGTAATGTACTGGTGTGGATAGACACTGCCGAATGGTAATGTACTGGTGTGGATAGATACTGCCGAGCTAGTGTACTGGTGTGGATAGATACTGCCGAATGCTAGTGTACTGGTGTGGACAGACACTGCCGAATGGTAATGTACTGGTGTGGATTGACACTGCCGAATGGTAATGTACTGGTGTGGATAGACACTGCCGAATGGTAATGTACTGGTGTGGATAGACACTGCCGAGCTAATGTACTGGTGTGGATAGACACTGCCGAATGGTAGTGCTTTGGCACCCCTTAATATTTTAAATTTTTCTTTCCTCAAGGCAACTGGTTTATTCTGAGTTATGAGGCAGGCGCTCACTTTGTAGCCTGGGCTGGTCCTGCGCTTGCTGGAATGCTCTTGCTTTAGCATTTCAAGAATGGGCATCTCTGGAGTGAGCTACCATGCCTGCCAATTTTTAAGTGAAAATCTTGGCTGGAGTTATGTACAACAATTTCATCTTTGGGTTAAGTACCACCACAAATATTATTGAATACTTCATATTAAAAATGTAAAACTTTTTTTTATTCAGCTGGCTGATGGGGCATGTAAGAAGCTAAGGGTGAAGGATAATATACTTGAAGCCAACCCAAGCAACATAAAGCATCCACTAAAACTAAAGATCCAAACAGCCAAACCACGATCCAAACAATGAGACAAAGAAACAGAAAAAAAAAAAAGCCTAAACACTGATTCTACTTCACTCGGCCTACAGATTTTGAGGCGACTGGCATATTTTTAAATATTGGTTTAATATAGCCACTGGACTATCTTTTATTCTATTTATAGAAATTTTACCGTGTCTGTTAATGCAAAGTTATAATATACTTTTATTTTGAAGGCAGTCATAACAAAGCCCATCCATCATAAGTCATTTTTCTTTGCTTGTTTGAAGGGGTTAGATTCACTCACTGAGTGTAAGGGAGGTTATCCTAAATAATAAAGATGTCTTCGACATGGCAGCCAATGGTGTCTCTGCTATGACAGGAATGCGTTTTGTCAACATTTGACTAGAATCTTATTTCCTGACTTCTCTTCCTGAGTAGATGAAGGGAGCCATGAAAGCTGCATAGTGCTAATGTGTCCTCTCCTCCAAGCGCATCCACCTGAGTGCCTACCTATCAGTTTCCTCCTGCAGAATTTGTCTCTGAACTTCCCATCTCTCCAGCCTCCCTAAGTTCCTCCATTCCCCATTCTTGTTGCTTCTACTTTTCCTTTCTATATTTTTCCTGACTTTATTCTTTAAACTGAAAAGAAAAGATGAAGAAACTTAATGATCTTTATCCTTTAAAAAGACAAGAAGACACGCATGGTGGTGCCCGCCTGTAATCCCAGCACTCTGGAGGCAGAGGCAAATGAATCTCCAAGTTTAAGACCAGCCTGGCCTAGACCAGCGGAGGCTTCAGAGTGAGACCTCATCTTAAAAACAAAACTGAACTAAACAAAGAACTTCTTAGAACAAAATAATTTAGTAGTACCCCTTATAGGTTTGTTGTGGAATTACGACACCAGCCTTCCTGCTAATCCCTCAGCCACAGTCAGCTTATGGTGCCTCTGGAATGCTAAATATTCAACCCATTTGATGTCCATGACATGCTTATTGGCTTAAAGATTGCATGTTTTGGAAGTGGTTCCATAAGGTTTGGAGGCATTATGACATCATTTTTTAATGAAAGGTCTTATAGACCATTAAGTTGACTTTACTAAGATGAGGGAAATATAATCTATGCAAAAATAGATCATATTCATTGACTGCTTCAGTTACACTAGGCTCAGTACCTAGCTTTACAACTACTAAGTCAGAATCTACCATGGGGAGGTTGAAGTGGGGTGCAAACCTACCTGGGTACCTTGGGCTCTGGCACCTGCATTTTTTACGGTCTTTTCTACAACTGTTCAGACCTATAGGGTTGAAAGTCCTAGAACCATTCTACCCAGACTAAGATGTTCCACCAAAACTTCCATCTACCAGCTTAAGTAAGGCAATATAGCCATACTTGGTCAGCAAAGACATCTTAGCAGAGATGCCATGATCAAGAGAGCTTACCCAAGTGTTTACTAGCTAAGTCATACCAAGGATATCTGAAGAAAAATACAGGATTTCCCCTTCTGATCTTTCCCAGGTTGCCTTCAGGAGGTGGGTAGTACTTAAGTGTACCACATGAGATCAGGACATATAACTGACATAGGCTGATATGATATCAGAAGTTGAGGCTGATTTGATGGGAAAGCAATTAACAGAGTAGAACAGAGGCCAAGAGATAATATTTCAAAAGCGTTACAGGAAGTATATTCCATAATAATTAAAGAAGATAAAGATTCCTCAAAGTAGGAGGGAAAGACAGATTCAGAGAGAAGTGCGGAAGCGTTTAGCCTGAAACAAGCACCATGAGCTGGGATAAAGAAAACTGTCTGCCTCTGATGATAGTATCTGCTGCATCACTTATGTAGTGCATAGCACACGTGGCACACAGATGGACATGACCTGCACTGAGCCTTGCTCACCAGTAGTTATAGGAAATAACAACAACGACAACAATAACAATGACAACAATAAACAACAATGGCAACAATAACAAAAACAACATAAACAATAACAACAGTAACAAAATAAACAACAGTAAACAACAACAATAACAATAACAACAACAACAATGACAAACAATTAACTAGGTACTTTTATGAAATCTTTGCTTCTCTAAATGTAATAATAGATCAATTATTTTGGGATGTTCCAGAATTTGCTTGAAGGTAAAATTTCAGGCTTCACTCTACAAAGAGAAAATCTGCCAGTAAACAGAATCTCTGAGTAACTCAGAAGGCACGTGGATGCTGAGAAATACATCTCTTGGCTAGTGCTCACAGCATCAAGTTCAGAAGATCATGTTTAATATCAAGAAGCACGAGGTACAGAGAGGGAAAAATGCTGAAACACCCCCATACCTGATGCTAGCAACTGGCAAAGCAGGACTCACATCAACCGAAGCCACTCTGACCAGCACATGGTTCAGTTCCCTTCAGCTCACAGCAACCCAAAACTAGAAGCCATTTGCACATGATCAAATATCATCTGTCCAGAGTAGTTAATATTCTCCTTTGCAGAAGATGAAAGGAGAAATATTCAGTCTTTACCTTGAGTGGAGGCAGCCAGCATCTGAAATTATAATTACATTTTAGCTGTTATTTGGGGCATACTGGTGTACATAAACGGAGACCCACTCATTAGTCAGGATGGATTGATCTCTTGTCAGTCAGAATGGAATGCTGCTGTTGGACATTGCCTTGGGAGCTGGTGAGTGTGGGCTGGATTGAGATGAGTGTTCTAGTCTTAGCTTCTGTGGGGCCTGGGAGCTGTGGGACGAGGGATGGGGGTAGGTTAGGCCAAAGCAAGAGTGGAGTCAAAGTATGTCTAAACACAGGAAATTTAGTCCTGAGATTGACAGGAGGAGGACTGCTCGCCCCACCCACCCAGGGCCTCCATGTCCCAGCACATGTGGTCTTGTGTCCAAACCTTTGCTGGCTGGAGGAGGTCACATAGCGTGGTAGCCAGGTTAAACTTCTCTCCCCTTATAAAGACATGCCCAGCAGCACCTGGAATTCAAATATAAATGAGGTGATCCTAGTGTCCTGGCCCCAGCCAAAGATGAACACTACCTCCCGCCACAAGGCCTATACTCACCCCTCAAAGGTTTAAGTAGCCTTTGCTTTCCTCATGAAACAAGCAATCCGCTGAAGCCATCGTCTCTGGAGAGTCCCCATGAAGCTCACAGATGCCTGAGGTCTCATCTGCTTCTGGCCATCCCAGCCTCTCTTCCCCTCTCAGGATCCACTGGTTGCAACTATGGGCATCACTCCTGGATAGGCAGAGAGGCAGAGTCAGAACAGCAAGTTTCTTTCCTGGTTCTGTAATAAAATAATCTAACAAAAGCAAGCAAAGAGGGGAGGATCGTGGTTCAAGGTGCAATCCATCATGGAAGGGGAGTCACTGTGGTCTGCCAATATTAGAAGGGACCTCAGCACACAATTATATACAGAATCTTTGGGAAATATGCAGAAATACTCTCAAGATGATCAAAGAAGGTTTTTTTGTGTGTGTGTGTGATGTGCCTTGGACATTATAATGAAAGCAAATTTACCAACAATCTGATTTTTTTAATGCTCCATCTCCAGCATGCACAAGGCCCTGACTACCTACCCAGGAGAGGGAAACAGAAAGGAAGAAAGCTGCATTGTACTCTTGCTCGGTGAAGCTGTGGGGCAGCTGAAGAAGGAGACAAACCTGTAGCTAATTAGGGCATCCTCCTGTCACTTTTCTGTATATTTAGAAACAATTCTCTACTCTGTTCTGTACCACAAAAAGCTGTACAGGCAAATCGCAGTCCACTAAGACCCACCGTGGTGGGAAGAGATAGGGGGTGCTGGTGATGGTCTTGCCTTTCTGCTGGCTCATCAGTGGGGTGTGGCTCAGGATCCCTAGTCTCTGCATAAACCTCTGTAATGAAGTCTCTGCTGGATGGCTCCCGGGCTCTAGTAGTCCCTGCTTCCTTCTGGGATAAAGCAACTTTCTTGGGGTTGACTAACTGTATCATGTTTGGCTTCCTCTGAATTGTAATGTCCTTTCAATTAGTTCTTAGTTCCAAAATTCCTTTGACTGAATTACTAACAGTCAGCTCTGTTTTCCTAATTAGATTTCATAAATATTAAATGCCTACAAACCTCAGTCTCTCATCTATAGAATAAAATTAGCAATCGCTTTCTTTGATGTTTGTTTTCATGACTATAGATAAAGTGTGTGGCCATAGCAGCAGTCAGCAAAACAGTGGCTTGCCACGGAAACACAGGCCACTTCTGGGTTTTATAACAACGTTTTTGGGATACAGATATGGTCATTCATTGGCTTGCTTTGCACCTCCACTTTCACACTTGTAATGGCAGGATTGGCTATTTGAAAAGCAGATCTCAGGGCTTTCAAAGCCTAAAATCATTATCTTTGCAGAAGTTTGTCAATCCCTGCCATATAGCATAGTTTCCATCTCTCTGTAGATGTCACATAATTGTGGCTCTTATTTTCTTCTTGTATTGGACAATCCCCTCAAGTTACACAGCCTCAATGAGAACACTGACACTAAAGTGTGTGTTGGTTACAGCTGGTGGATCATCCAGTTCTCTCTCATTTGCTGTTGGTCCCTGTGCTATGTTGTCACAGGGAGCACATTTGACAATAGCTAAAAAGTAATGCACAAGGATAGTTTAGTTTGGGTGTGTCAGTCAGCTTTGTGCTCCTGAAAAGAACCTTAGAGAGTCAACTTGGAATGAGAAAAGATTTGTTTGGGCTCATGGTTCTGGAAGTTTCTACTTGGCGTAATGTGCTTTGGTTGTCAATTTGACACAACCCAAAGTCAGCTACAAAGAGGAAACCTCCATTGAAGAATCACTTACTTAGGCTTATGGCTATGTCTGTGAGCTATTGTCTTAACTGAGAGTTGATACGGAAGGGTGCAGCCCACCATGATTGAGGCTATCCATCCCCCCAGGATGCGGGGCCCAGGTTGTATATATAATAGAGGAACTGAGTAAGGCAGAGCAAGCAGGCCGTCAGCAACATTCTGCCATAGTCTCTGCTTCAGTACCTGCCTTCAGGTCCTGAGTGAGCTCCAGACCCTGCTGTCAAGTGACCATTGACCTATAAGCTTTTCCTCCTCAAGTTGCTGTTGGTAATGGCCTTATCACAGCTACAGAAAGCAAGCGAGGACACCATCCATGATCGTCAGCTTTATCCCTTTAGGCCTGTGGCGAGATGGCTCAATGGATGCATATAGTACAGCAAGAACAGCTCACCATAATGTATAAGAAGTAAAGTCTTACTGTTCTCTTCAAGGGCAAAGCCGAAAAGTCACAAAGACCTCAACTAAAATTAGCCTTTGAAAATCCCACCATCTCCAGGTACTACCGAGCTGAGTACCCAGCCTCTAACACCTGAACTGCTGGGGAAACACTCAAGATGTAAACCAGAGAAACCTGTGGACCACGCAGTAGTCACATGTGCTGTTGATGTAATTTTATCAGTTGCCTACTGAAGCAACACGTTCTGAAGTTGCCTTATAAGGTTATCCCCATGTCCTTTCCTCCTTTTTTTATTGCCCAGGCTTGCCTTGAGCTACCTGTGTCGATGACACTGAACTTCTTGCCTCCACCTTCCAAAGGCTGAGATTACAGATGTGTCCCACTATACCTTGCTTATGCAGTGCTAGGATTAAAACATCTTTGCCTATAAGAGGCAAGTGCTCTACCCACTGACCTATAGCTCAGCCCACTTCCCCGTTCCTGCTTTTGCATGTTGTCATAGACAGAATTTGTAGACAATATGAACTGATACAACTGCAGTCTAGAAGGAAGTCGGTGTAGAAAAAGTGTTTCATTCACCTGGATCATAAATCAAAATCAAACTCTATTTTGAGAGACTTTTGGGTTAAGTAGAAGTCTGCTGCACATTATATTAAGAATACTGACTTGCTGTTACTTGACATATGGATGTACCATGTTTCTCCAAAAAGTTTAAAAGCAGGTGTGTGATACATTTGTCAAACACCTTTGTTTTGGCATTTGCCCAAATTATGGGTGTGAACCCTAATAATTGCAAGACAAACAGAGGAGTCCAAATCACAGAATTTCATAAATGTGCACTTGGGATCACATTAAAGGTTGTCCCAACACATTAAAGTTTATATTCCTTAATTATAAAATGAGAATTATATGAGAATACATACACTTTCCTTGGGGATTAGGGAAGTAAAAATAAATAAGTTGTGTATAGAATATATAAGCTACTCCCACCCCAAAATGTCATTTTTCTCTCTCTGTTTCTCTAGGATACAAACCAAATGGTATTGATATCCATCTAAGCCACATTCATCTCACTTGAATTGATTTATATCTATATAATTTTTCATATATGAGGGAATCACACTCACATTTCTGGGAATGTTTGATTAATGGCAATCCAAACACTGAATTATAGAACAGTAGATTGCCTTCTACAAAACAATCATCTGATTATGGACTTTTGCATATTTATTGATTGGTATCTTCCCATCTTTTGAATGAATAGTTGCACTATAAATGATACTTTAAGGAGACTCTATATATCTGTCTTTTCCTAATAATAAAGAGTAAAAAATGAATGTTTTGATTCATGTCACCTTAATCTATATGATATTGTTTTAGCATACAAAGAAAATGATAAGGACATTGCCTAAGTAATATCATTTTATTTGTATAATTTATGCAGCTATATATTTTTACTAAGGTAAAACTTTGTGTCAATGAACAAGGCTTAGGGTTATAAACCAGTATCCATGTGTGTGTGCCTAGGTGCACACACACACACACACACACACACAGAACATAAATCATTGAAATTTTTCTTAAGTCTCAAGAATACCACTGGAAAACAACCTCAAATAAATAGTGTGTCCTTGTGGTCAGCAGAGGACAGTCACTTCAGAGCACTCAGAATACACTCAGAACACCGTGTGCTAGACCAAGTGCTCTCAAGGGTACTCACATATGGAAAGAAAATACCACTGTACAGACAAATTCAGAAATCAATATCATGAGCCTCTCAAACTGTAGATTAAGGATTTTTAACAGAAAATTATGGGTCTAATCAACCACCCACAGACTGATTAAAAATACATTCACGTCTTGTAACTTATACCATATTTTGATCAGAGTATCTGCAGCTGAGAGTCGAAATGAATGACAGGCTAGGTGAAGACAAGCTGGGAAAATGTCTCTCGTTTCAGCAACTGAAGACCTAGTGTGGCAACTGAAGACCTAGTGTGGCGACTGAAGACCTAGTGTGGCAACTGAAATAGAGCGGTTGAAATAAATACAACAGGCCATCAAGTATTTGAAGCTGCTTGGGAAACTGTTAGGTCATTCTTAAAGATCTTATGCACTGAATACTGTAACTCTAGACTGACTTTGAAAAGCACATTGAAACCTACCTGAATTTGTAAGAGCTGATCATCCAATGGCCAGGATCACTCTGCTGGGAAATGGTGTTTTAAACTTTCTCACCACTGCTAATGACTGTCAAAGCGTAAGGAACAGTGAAAGAGGGGACACTAAAATTTTCATCTTTGCAAATTTAAAAACCAAATATGAATGAATGCTAAGTGGCGATATTTTCTGTCCCCCTCTGCAATCCAGTGACCTCGTCTGTACTGTTTCTGCATTTGTTTGATCTAGCTTCTACACTGCGGTTGATGACGAAGACTATTTTATTCTTACAAGCAAATTCCTCCTGAAAAATGGTTTGTCCACTAGTTAGGTCCAAACAAGCACTGATGCTCTGGAATTTTATCCTGCAAGCTGGAAGAACTGGCAAGAAGATCAGTCAGTTTTATATTTCTACTTCACGCAGGAAAAAAAGATCCCTACTTCCCAGAGAAGAGGTATAGAGATGCTGTTCGTCATAATTAGTACCATGTAACTACAAATGTGAGGCATAAACATATTTAGTGCAAAATGTAAATATTGCAACAAAGTGGGTTGGGCACCTGGGTCTCATCTGGATTTCTCCAGAATCAGTTATAGTACACAGGTAAACACAGGTGTAGGCCTTTCCAAACTTGCAGTATGCGATTCTAAAATTACACACGAATTCATCTTGTAGTGGCCACCTTAATTAACAGCTGCACTTGCTTCCAAAAACTGACTAAAATGCACTAACTCCTGGCAGGAGATGAGGAAGTTTATATATACACACACATGCACACATATATGTAAAATTAAAGCATATACCTGAGGAGAAAGTCTCTCTTAAATATGAGAGGATAAGAGATGTAAAGTGGTTAGATACAGTAGGAAAGGGAGTACATTTTATGTAATGAAAAAGGCATCCATGAAAACTAGAGGAGTGGAGACTCCTCAGCTGGGTTCATTTATTCAGGAGCAGGGATTGTCTGAAATTAATATCCATGTTTGTAACCAGGGGTCAGGTCATGTTTTCAGGGACCTGTGAGCATCCTCCATGGCTTTTAGCACACATACACGCTACTGGCAAGTTTCATACATACCACTTATGTATAAGGATGCTTAAAGGGAGAATTCTTCTCTACCAGGAACCCGCAGCTGCCACATTGGCTGGGACTCATATCAGAGTCTTAGGCAATGCTCATTATAGAAGTTTCTTCTTGCAGTAGATGGTTACTAACACAGAGACCCACAACTGGTCAGTGTGCAGAAATGAGAGACTTGGAAGCATTCAGCCCTAAATAGCATGTCTCCACCAATCCCCTCCTCTCAAGGCCAGGGATCTGTGCAGAAGATGAGGTGGGAAGATTGGAAGAGGCAGGGGTGGCAGATGACTGTAAGGAAACTGCATCTTCCAGACCCAATAGGGCTGATGCACTCATGAACTCTCAGAGACTGCCACAGCACGTAAGACCTGAGACCTGCACAGGTTCAAACCAGACAAAACTCCCATCACTGAGAGGAAAAGCAGGCACAGAGTCCCGTTCCTAACCAAGAAGATGCTTACAACTAATATCTGCTGGCAAAGGAAAAATCCATTTTCTCCAGTGGGATGTCACTGGGCATGTCAACCATGCCCGGGACAGGCTCTATGCCCAGGAGCAGCAAGCCAACACAAAACAGCCCCCAGTGTGTGAGTGTGATTGTGTGTGTGTGTGTGTGTGTGTGTGTGTGCGTAAAATGGGTATGTACACAAAATATTTTCTGATAATACCACTATAAAACTGTATTTAGAAACAGTTCCTGCATATAATTGTCCAGAAAATGCAACTGCAAATTAATGAGATGTTTGTATCATTTTTAGATAAATTATTAAGTCTTGGCTGAATGATTTTTTCAGGAAACATGACATCCTCAAGCTTCTTAAGGCTTGCTTGAGAGCTGGATATTCACAATCATCAATGGTAAGAATCTCACTTTGCATAAACACCACAAAAACGGCAGCAATGTGCTCAGGACCATTTCAGAAATGATTGGAAATCCTATTCGGACTCCAGCCAAAATTTATTTTATGATGCATTGTGAAATAACTTAAGCCAGCAAACCAAACCCCAATTTCAAATATCAAACACTTTAATACAATACCATCCAAAGATATAGTAGTTTCTCACAAGCTGGGGAGAGGTGGAAATGTTGAGAGCTTCTGATTTTCACAATTAGACCGTTATGCTCATACTGGAGCAGGAAACTGCATGTACATTAAACACGGTGATTCACAGCACACAATAGACTTAACTCTGAGTCGAGGTGTTTCACCAGAGTTCATCATCACTGCATAGCAGGGGAGCATGCACAGTGCAAAGTTCACGGCTGCGTGTTCAGAAGCCGGGCTTCAGTGTGGTCACTGATGTCACAAGTAACTGTGACTGAAGTACCCCAGAATCACGAGGCACCAGAAGTTTGAACTAAATTCTGGTTGTTATACATTCAGAAATTTTAAACAGTTGTCAACTTTTTCATGATGTCCACATTTATTACACAACTCCCTGTGGGCCCTATAACTTATAGTTTTAAAAGGTATTCTCTAGAAAAGTCCAGGGTAGGTTAATGGTTAACATGAGCCACTGCAGATAAGAGCACAATGTAAATGCGAGCATGGTCTATAGGAAGATCACTGCTCTAAGAGCATGCTGTATGTTTACAAACAGGTTTCTAATGACTGAGTTTTACAGTAAAAGATCGTCATATTTCAGTATCAAGATGCCTTAGACACACCCAAGTATGGCTCTACAGACTTAACTCCCTCTGAGGTCTGCTACTTGAAAATGATAGCCAGTCAATATTCTACTTTCTCCTACAGCATGGGAAAGATGTTTTCATATAGTCAGATCTTACAGCACCAAATTACCCAGCTGAATCCATGCTGTCTTCCAGCCAGAGTGGAAAACCCTCCTCACTGGAGAAGTACAACCCCCAAGGCTTAACCATCATCCATTGTCTTGGTTTGGCTTAGTTATCTGGGAAGAGGAAACTAAGTTGAGGAAGTGTCTTCATAGATTGGCCAGTAGGCAAGTAAGTAAATGGGGCATTTTTTAGAGTAATGGCTGGTGTGTAAGGGTGCAGGGCATTATGGGTAATGCCATTCTTGAGAAGGTGGTTCTGTGCATATGAGAAAGCAAGCTTAGTTACCAAAAAGATAAAGCCAGTGAGTATTCATGACTTCTACTTCAGTTCCTACCTCCAACTTGTGCTTTGAACTTTTGTCTTAGTTTTTCTCAATGGACTGAGACCAGGATATGTAAATCGAATAAACCCTTTCCTCCATGAGCTACTGTTGGTCATGGTAATAGAAACCTCAACACTTTTTTTTGCTTTAGCCTTTTTGTCATAGACTCAGCTGTCATCCTTGCCCTGACAAAAGTCCCTTTATAGTGGAATTTATTTTAGTCCATAGTTCCATGTTAAGAGTCCATCATCAAAGGAAAGTTAAGACATGAATTTTAAAAACTAGTCATTTCTGTAGTGAAGAACACGGGGGGGGGGGTCACAAAAGCCTAATGCTCGGCTCACTCTCCTCTACTCTTGCACATTCCAGGAACCAAGCATAAGGAATGATGCCACCCTCAGTGTACTGTGTCTTCCCACATCAATAAAACAATGAAGAAAATCCTCCACAGGTACACCCAGGTGCCAATGTTATCTAGACCATGCCTTATTGAGACTCTTGTCTCAGATTAGCCACAAGTTTGGCATGTTGACAGTCCTCCAGAAAACCATGGATTTGGCACCCAGCAGTGTTTCCAAGCCAGGCGTTGTTATGCTTCGCCTTGTAAATAATTTTTCCAGGTTTTAAAAAAAAATCAGCAAGTCCACTACCCACTCACTTCATGAAATGCATCTAGTTGAATTAGAATCTCTTAGTTCACTGGTTTCCTGAATCTCTGTATTTTAAGCAAGTTGACGGACTGCTTCAGCATAACCTTTTATACCCTGAAGCCTCATGCAGCCGTAATGAACTCCTTCAGCTTCTGTTAGTATTGTAGTCAGAGTATAAAGGTGTTCTTAGGGATTAGTGCCCCTGCTCCCTGATCCAAGCTAGTCATGATGGTTGGGGCCTCAAGATGGGGCCACCCATGCTCCTACCAGAGACGAAACAGCTTGGGAGCAGTGGGAGTGTTCACATGGGACACAAAGCTTTGTATTCTAATCATTTCTATGTTGGTGAAGTATTCTGTGCCCTTTGCACGAGAGAATCTTTAAATTATCACCTGACTTGATTCTATAAAGTTCAAATTTTCCTGGGAATTACCTTATAATCTCATAAAAATTATGACAGCGATTCACCAAGCAATGCATGAATCTGTGTGAATGCCAAACTTTAAATGATACCTTAAATACATTTTGAAATTAAATATTTGCCTTTCAAAGTATAGCCCCACCCTGATCATCAAGGACAATGTTTCAAAAGAATGCCTTGATGTTATTTGAAACTATCATTTTGTCTTCCTTAAGTATGTCAAAGTTTTTTTAGGAACCGATAAGACTTGGGATCCCCATGGACTAGAATCAAAACACAAAGCGTTTGCAGTAGGTTGGGCCTGAAGCCTGCTGTTCCCTTTCTCAGTCTTTCCTATTCAGTTCAAATGTTCAACTGTTTAGCAGGCTCAGATAACTTAATCAGTGAAGCGCTTATTTTTGGCATTCTCACATTCCAAATTAAAATTACATTATATTTTTTTGGGATAACCCCCCACCAGTACCATCTGTGAATTGAATGGTGTCATTACATCAAAGTACTGCAATTAGAACAATAGGGTAAAATTAATGCCAATGTTAAATACAGATGTGCCAAATATGATGGGTAGTTGATACACAATTCAAATTGACAGCCACGTGCAATGTGGAAAGTATCCAGGCATAACCCCAGATCCAGTTGGCCAATGGATGTCATGATTGCTTCACAGAGAACATATTTAAAAGAGATTTATTTGGCAGTAAGAAAAAGTTAGTCTGAAAAGACCATGGTCTATCCTAGGTTACTCATGCAAAGCTTTCATTATCCTAGAATAAAAATGGGTCCAAAGAAGATAATACAAAGGATGTGAAGCATTCCATAGCCATGCAACCATATCCAAACCTTTCTTCTGTTTAGGGATACACTTAATATATCTATAACACAGTGGACCACAAGACATTACTTATCTAATGGCAACATTTTCACATTTTGGTAGCTGAGATAACTATCATATTATTCTATAATATGGACTTCTTAATATAGGTTGGTAGAGCAACATTCATCACTGCCTATGTTCACTCTCTTTGAAAATAAACTTTTATAAGGAAAGGTTAGGGACCAAGTTCTTTGAGGGTTAGTATCTTCTAAAGTTTTCCACTAAGGCTGAAAATCAAAGGTGTCTCAAAGGTGTCTTAATCTGCATTGTCTTGTATTGATGTATGAGAGGCTCAGGAGGGAACAAACGAGTCAATGCAAACCACTCCACTGACTTCTCAGCGACAAATGCCGCGGCCATTCCTATGATAAAACACTGCTGCTACTTCATAGAAACTTTTAGCAGAAAGTATGACATCTTTTGTGTTTATAAATAAGTATAATTAACCTGCAAATCTTCCAACAGCATCTTTTTATTTGTGTCAATGTTTCAAACATTCAACAATATTAATAAAGCAAGAACAGCAGTTACTAAGTTGAGACTTACATGGGGACACCAGCTGATGTGGTTTTGACCATGAAGTCTATGTTCAACTGTGGTCATGATGGTGTCTTTCTATGTAATAATAATAAAAATTGTAACTTCTTTTGTGTTCCCTTTTTAAAGATGATATTTTCAAATCTTTTCTCTTCATCGTTGCTCAAATTTCTATGTCTTATTGTCTAAAGTTGAGGAAAGAATACAGGATAATTCAAACAATCATGATAAAGAGGCACATGTTCTAACAGTCATGGTAAAGAGACGAATGTTCTAAAAGTCATGGTAAAGAGGCACACATTCTAACATTCATGTAAAGAGGTGTACATACTTACAGTCATGCTAAAGAGACAAATGTTCTAAAAGTCATGGTAAAAAGGCACGCATTCTAACAGTCATGGTAAATAGACAAATGTTCTAAAAGTCATGGTAAAGAGGTGTACATACAGTCATGCTAAAGAAACACACATCCTAACAGTCATGGTAAAGAGACGCACATTCTAACATTCACAGTAAAGAGCTATACATCCTAACAGTCATGGTAAAAAGACAAATGTTCTAAAAGTCATGGTAAAGAGGCACACATTCTAACAGTCATGGTAAAGAGGCACACATTCTAACATTCATGTAAAGAGGTGTACATACTAACAGTCATGGTAAAGAGACAAATGTTCTAAAAGTCATGGTAAAGAGGCACACATTCTAACATTCACAGAAAAGAGCTATACATACTAACAGTCATGGTAAAGAGACACACATTCTAACATTCATGTAAAGAGGCCAACTTTCTTGTGGTTTTTCGCCAATCATCATTATTAATTCCAAAAGTTACCCAACGTCACTTTGTAAGAATTAGTGAAGTTCATCCTAATATGTTCCCAACATAGATGCTCTTATCTAAATAACAATGCTGGTGCAGTTCATGACACCTTAGCTCAGTTTGAACAACACAGTGTACACAAAGTACAGTGGATGAATGGAGTTAATGAAGACAACTCTGTGTGATTACCACCTTCTTGGGAGCCTTAAATAACTGTAAACACAGCCACAATGAAAGGAAAATGACATGAGTGTTCTAAGAGCAACTTTATGGATATGGGAGGGAAGACCAAGGGCTGAAGACCCACCCCGCACAATAGTGTCAGCACTGTGACTGAGTCAAAACACAATCCAAAATGGAGACCAGGAGCCCATGCAAACCAGGAAAAGATGTCCTTACTATAGAGGTCAAAGACTCATTGAGCTGTTAGGTTGTGGGCCTATGGAATAAGAAAGGCAGAGGGGTAACTATAGTTAGAAGTAGCTGTCAAGAAGAAAGCACTAGTGCAAACAGGAGAGATGAAAAGGCTGAGCTCATAGGTCACAAAACAGCCCAGATCTCCAGTTTGTGCTTATCCCCCAAACAGATTCATTCTTCCTCTCCCTGGAATAAAGTCTAAAGAAATGACCCAAAGGAAAAGCAGACTCAGAGCCATTAAAAATGTCAGGAACATGTTCCTCTCTGCCTGCTCTCCTGCGTGACTCTTTAAAGGTGTTGTTCTCTAGAACAGCACAGTTGGATATTTTTCCTCTGGGGACATACAAACAAGCATTTGCTCACTCAGAAAGAACACTGATGACAGACCAAAGAAATGGTTCTACCCAAGCACAGCTTAGTAAACCAATGAGTTCAGGACTTACTTTCAGGAGTGTGACTGGCTCAAGGGCAGTGGTGTCATTGAAAAGTCTACCCTGCCATGGTGATGACACTCTGCAGGAAGCTCCATTGAAGACTCCCCTCCCTTCAGCAACTTTTTCCTATTTATATAAACTTGGTGTGGTGGTGGTGGGGTGGAACCTATGAACTTTAAAAAGTTCTACTACTGCTGAGCTTCCTAAATTTTCTGAGCTTCCTAAGTTTGGCAAGTTTTGTAAGCTCCTCAAATCTGAGGAGCCTCACTCCTACCTAGGACATGGAATGTTTCAATCTAAAAGAAATGGCTATGAAACAAATGATTTATGCACACAGCAGGCATTTCCCAGGCCTAAAACCTTGCAAAAGTGTGAACAAGGAAAGAGAGGATCTTTTTCTCACAGTCTGAAAATTCTGCTAGACCACTGAGTGGGTCAGCTTGAATCATGTGACCCTAGCTAGGCCATTCATTACTCAGAATTATGAATCCTGGGTTTATTCTTCTAGATAATGGACAACCTGTCTCACATCTGCCTGATGCCCAAGGGGCAAGAAGAGGGCATTGTCTCCCCAGACACTGCAGTTACAATGGTTGTGAGCCACCACGTGAATGTTGGGAACTGAACCCAGGTCCCCTATAAGAACAGCTGGTGCTCTTAAGACACTGAGCCACCTTAGTAGCCCAAGAAGAAATTTCTTAAAACAATCTTTATTGTGACTGCCACTAAGCTCACTGCTACTTAGACAGAGGTCCCTCACCAGCTTTCAAATGTGTTGATTTTATGAATGATAGTCCCAATGATGAACAACGTAGCCAACTGAAACCTCATTGACTGGATTTGCTAGTGATGATCACAGACTCAATCTATCCTTAACAAAGTTCTCTCACCTGGCTCAGTGTACTCGGCTTTCATTGTCCCTCTTGTGTCCTCTCCAGGAGGCGTCAACCCCTCACCTTGGCATTCTGTCAGGGTACTATGGCTCTTAACTTGAGCCTTTTCTTTTTTACCCTAAAGTCCTTGCCTTGAGGTTCTCACTGTGCCTAGTAGTATTTAAAACTCTACCATTGACAACACACTCATTTACATCTTAATTATCTCTTCCCTGAATCCTAGAATTATATGTCCCTTGCCTCCAAAAACTTTCTATGTGATGTCCAAGGTGCCTCAGTTAAATATGTATGAAATTAAATTCTTAATTCTTTATGTTGTATCCTACTCATCCACTGTGATGGTTATGAAGCGACTCCTGCCATTAATATATGGAAGTCTTAACCCCTTTACTGAATGTGCAGTATGTAGAGATAAAGCTCTTTAAGGAGATACTTAACAGAAAATGAGGTCATGTAGGTGGGACCTAATCTCAATTGAGTGATGTCCTTGTAAGAGGAGACATCACTAGTCTTCAGTGAGCATGAGGGTGACTCAGAAGTTACAACAAAAGCACAGGTAAGTCAAGAAAGGCAGAGAGGTTGTGGGAGAACTCAGAGGTGTGAGAGAAAGGCTTTTGATGTTTCAACCATGGGACTTACATTGGTGCAGCCCCACAGATTAAGGACATTTGCCCATGGGTCCTCCAATCAATACATAATAATATCCTCTTCTTTAACCATGTTCCAAACTCTGGATTTATCCTTGACTGGTGTGATTTTCATGTTCTGTCTTCTATCCACCTAGGAATTCTATTGTCTCTAAGTTCAGGAGAGGATGGGGGATTCTCACTGCTACCCATGCCGATACCTGGTCCATCATCATACTCACAATGATACAGGCAAGAATGACCTCTACCTGCATGTTTCATGTCAGGCTTGCTCTGCACTCAGATCATCAACAATACATTTCATCCACATACTGAAGGCAGAGAACTGGGACCAGGCTATGTGGCTCAAATCCCACCTCTAGTGACATGTTTCTTCCAGCTAATCTTTCCCTTCTAAAAGTTAAACAGAGTCTAAGGTGGTATTTCTCATTAGTCTACAACACTGTCCTGAGAGCTCTAGAGCCTCCTACCAGGAAGTTTTTGCCTTTGCTTTCTGCAATGTTGTCTTTCATTCACTCTGAACCAACTTAACAAGAAACTTCTTGGGCATGTGACAGTCCTAAGGTGTCACATAATTGCTGTGTTGTAAAACTGCTCTCTTTTTTAAAATTTCTACTCCCTCATTTTCTTTAAGTTTTTAAGGCTAATGTCACCTCAATGAGCCCTCCAAACCTACATCTTTGAAGTTAATATATTCTGTCTCTGGCACCAGCCATCTTTTCTATTCTACAAGACTACTCCCCAGCCTTTATTGCTAGCTATTATAGCATATCGTTTTGTTATCCACTGGCTATTTATTTGTTCACTTATTTACTCATTTACTTATTAATTTTTTTAGGTAGGGTCTCACCATATTGTCCTGGCTGGTCTGGACTTTACTGTGTAGTCTAAGCTAGCCTTGAACTCAGAGAGATCCACCAATCTCTGTCTCTCAGGTGTTGCAATTTAAGGCATGCTCCACCATTCCTAGCACACTTATTAGTGGGGTTATGGACATATGCCATCATCCACAGCTCTTCATGTATCTGGCTTAGATATATAAATTTTATTGCATGATTCCACATAGCAAGCATTCAATAACATTTTATAAACTCGCTATAAGTAGGCTATAAAACACAAACAAGGATCAATAAAACAATATGACTTGCAAAAGATATTAGTAATACTCATTCCTGCCTATACTTCTTTATTCTACTTTGTCTGTCTTCCATAAACATTGAAAGTTTTCTATTTATTATTCCTTTAAACATATTCAGTTATGCTATATATGTATGTGTTCCTCTACTGCACAAGGGTATATGTGTTTTACACACATTTTAAGTTAGGGACGTGTCTGTTAGCTACATATAGTTTTTCATCTATTTGGCAATTGAGCAGGCACTTATGCATCTCTGGTACTGTTGGTTTCTACTATGTTCACCACAGTTATTTTAATTGTAGAAATGTGGCATATTTTTATATTTGTAGATATCCCATGTCACACATATGCAAAACAGGCATTTCTTGACAATAAGGACTGTGTTTGGCTAATCCAAGAAAAAAACTGAAGCTTTTCTTTTGGGCTTATTTAGCCACAAACTGGACATCAAAGTCTCCCTTTAACTAGAAGCTTCTAGCAAGGCATTGAGTGGGGGAGTAGAGGGCACAGAAACCAAGGTTCGCCTCTACTGTATGGGCTCTGGAGTTTAGCCTTGAGTGTTGGCAAGTGTGTTCACTTGTGTCTGAGCACGCTTGGGCCCTGGTGTCAGGTCTCTCTTCATTTTGGCCTCTGTAGCTTCAGTTCATTTTCTTTTAAGCTCAGCAATGCATTATCGGCACTGTTTATTTGAATCAAATCCAGAACTTTTCCATATTTTAAATTCTCTGACTTTTTTTTTTTCAGAATACCTGTCTGCCATATTGCAAGAAGCAGCAGGAAGCTTAAACTTCATCGTTAATTTTAAAACTGTCACATGTTGATGGTTTGGGTGTTGTTATTCAGGCTGGGGTAAATGTGGCATAATAACAACTGTGTTTTGGAATATTAATATGACAATAGCAGCAGGCATCCGAATATTGATAACAAAAGGTGATTTCTTACATAGAAGTAGATCCTTGCTAAAAGCCGCAAGACTGAGACGGCTATTCTAACAAAGGTGCTCAGAAATGTAACAACTATCTTCATAAAAGATAAAGTTGCAATTCCTGCCTCACATCACACAAATTCTAAACATAACAGGAGAAATCTAGAACATTCAAAATATTATAAAAGTATGCAAGCTGAAAAGTGGGTGATTGCCTGTTGACTCGGATTGGGAGGGAGGAAGCTTTCAAATCATAACTCAAAATCCATTTGCTCTGCAATTAGTGATAAATTTAATTATCTAAGAATAAAATTTTTTGAATGGCAAATTTCAACATGAACAAATTCAAAAGACAAGTAACAAACTGAGAGGGAACATTTGCAACATACGTCACAAATGACAGGGGAATATTCTTAATATATAAAGTACCCCATAAAAAGCTGAGAAAAGGAGACAGGAAATTCACAGAATTAATATGTAAACAGCCCTTGGCCATATGGAAACATTTCCCACCTTATTCATAACAAGAGAAATAAAAAATTAAAAGTATAGTAAGATGCCATTTGTATGCATCAGTCTGGTAAAAATTCAAAAGTTTGATCGCAGTCTGTTGTTGAGGCGTTGAGAAATGTTCACTTTCACACAAAATTGGGAGGGCAGATTAAGTGATAGAATGCCCAGGGAAGGGAATTTCACAATAACTACTAAAACTACAGTTGTCGGCTCCTTTTGTTTAGAAAACGCTCAGTATTAATCTGAAGAAACCCTGTTAATAGGAAGACTATGACCCTTTAATACAGTTACTCATGGTGTGGTCCTTCCCCAATCAGCAAATCATTTCCTTGCTACTTCACAACTGTAATCTTGCTACTGTTATAAATTGTAATGGAAGTATCTGATATACAGGATATCTGATATGTGACCCCCAAAGAGTTGAGATCCAGAGGTTGAGAACATGATATAGAAGGTAAATTATTGTACATCTTTTCAGTTTCTTGCATCTAATCAATAGTATGGATGGTAAATGACAGTGCATCTCCTCAATGGCAGGCCTCTATTCAGGAGTATAGGAAGAAGAGCAGTTCTATAGAGAGACTTAGAAGGATTCTTAGGATATTTTTTAAGTTGAGAAAACAGCATGCAAAGTAACATCCACAGCACATAACTGGTGTGCGTGCATGAGCATATTGCTGCAGACAGAAAGAAACCCCAGTGGAGAGAAAGGATAGGACAAATGTGGTATGAAGAGAAGGAACATACCTAAGTGATTTTAAACACCATCCTTGGATAAGGATTGGTGTAAAGACCATGAATGCGTAAAACAACCATTAACTTCTGCCTTACATTGCTACTCTTGCTGGAGTAAGTATGAAAAGATCTTTTGTGTTGTGGGAATCAGGAAAATTCGTGGATACCTTGATTTATCAGCAAGGAGAGTTCTAGCTGTACATGGAAGAAGATGAGTGTAAGGATCTGGAAGCTGAGATGGCTCAGCATTGAAGAGCTCTTGTTGTTCTTACTGACGACGACCTTGATTGGATTCCCAGGACCCACAGGGAGGCTTACAGCTGTCTGCGCCTCAAGTCAGGGAATCTAATACCCTCTTCTGTCCTGTGTGGACAGCAGGCACATACATGGTACACAAACATACATGCAGGTAAAACATTTACACACATACAATAAAAATAAATATAATATTTAAAAAGAATAAGAATATAGGAAATGCAAAAGAAAACAATTCCAGTTAGGAATGTAAACCCTCAACAGGTTCATGATAGACATCTTATACTTATGATTTATAAGCTATGTACAACTCATTACATACATGTGTGAGTTTTGTTCCTTTAAAGATCTGGGAACAATGACATCTCAGGAGTAATGAGCTCATTTGGCATCTACATCTCAGTTTCTAATGACTCTCCCACACTAAAGCAGTGGGGCATCCTGTAAAAATGGCTCAAGAAAGAAGGAGCATAGTTAGAAAGCATTTAAGCCAGAAACAAAGGAAATGTTCATAATCTAGGAGGGAACACATTAAAATGACTGGCAAGCCAAATCTTTAGTCCAATTATCAGCAGAAGAAATAACCCACAAAGATTACAACACTTTAAATTTTACAGAAAGGAAAATCTGATAAATGCATGAAGCTGAGACAAGATGAGTGAAGATGCCTTTCTCTATGAGACAATACCATCCAGGACACATCAAAGGATGAGCCGAGAAACCACTCTCGGTTACCTTCACAACAGTGTAAGAATTAATGCAGGGGGAAATACTACTGTATGCAATTGAAAATTTGGCAGGCAAGGAGGAGATATTTACATAGTTAAAAATAGTCAGTGATTATTCTATATTAATTACAAATGGTAATTTGTATACAAGTAAGTAGAGGTGTTGGTGTAGAAATTGGATGGGCCCCTTAAAGCAAGTAACCATCTCGAAGATAACAGAATGACACTGAGGTGGTCACGGGGTGCCAAGGTGGTGCTGGGAGAAGGGACAGCCAGGAGAACTTAATCACAAATGTGTAGAACCAAAAATCTCTCCGTAAGCAACCATTCACCTGAGTACAAAATAGAAGTGTGTTTCATAAAAGGCCAGTGCTATGATAGAAAAGCAAAGGGGTGGAGCTAAACTCTGGGAGGTAATAACCTGAAGGTAAATGTTAGCCTATCTTGAGCCTCATGCAAGTTTTACTTGAAGTGGATTCAGCTCTGGAGAGAATAGCTGCGGAAGCTAAAGCCACCTACCCAGAGAGAATAGCTGCGGAAGCTAAGGCCACCTGGCCACCTACCCAGAGAGAATAGCTGCCGAAGCTAAGGCCACCCGCTCACATTTGACCTAGGAATTCTTTGCTCTTTTCCCTCAGCCTCCATTTTTGATCTTTCCACTTATTTGCTTTGATAATTGGAGATTTATAACCTTTGCCACTCCAATGGTTAATAAAAATCTAAACATAGCAAAATTTACATTCAAGTCCCCAATTTACATTCATCCTGTCTTATTTCCCTTCTTAAGTGGGGTGTCGTCATAGCACACACCTCACGAGGATGTGTGAGGATGGATCATTTCACAGCAGCTGAGTGCAGTGGCTAGTCTTCATTATCAGCCTGACTAAAATTCATATCAGCTCTGAGACAGGCCTCTAGGCACCTCTGCGAGAAGTAGAACTGGGGTCAACTTGATGCCACCATCTCGTTGGCGCAAGTCCCAGGGTGAGTAAAAGCCTAAGCATAGATGTTTTCACTTGCTCCTGCAGAGTGTGGCTACAATGCCTTCCCTGCTACAAAGCCTGCATCCTTAGAGTTTGACCTAAAAGAAATAATGCATAACTTGTTACTTCACCAGTGAGCAAATCAACTGAGGCAGTAAGAAAAAGCAGTGGTGGGCTATGGCGCCTGCCCACCACAAAGAACCCAGGTACTGTTGACAACGGCATGGAAAGGCAGCATGGGATGACATTAGTGAACAAGGCTGTCTCGGGGAGAACTGGGTGTAATGGTTCCTGGCTATTATTAGCATGTTCCTCAAAATAATCAGTATGATCTATTTGCTGAAAAAAATTACTGAGTTAAAACATTGCTGTAAGTTTACTTAGCCAGGTAAGATATACATAAGAAAATATTTAGTCATATAAGTCAGATAGGGAAATCAAATGACAGAGATTCTTTTATTTATTTATTTCCTCTGGTCATACATCTATAAAGGGCTATGAAAGAATTAAATGAACGTGTCTCAGAAGGACCAAACTGGAACATATATCGCACGTTCTGTTCACTTGCCCCAACCCAATGAGTGTGTATATGTGTGTGTGTGTATGTGTGTGTATGTGTGTATGTGTGTGTGTGTGTGTGTGAAGCTGTCTGTCTATCTGTCTGTCTGTCTGTGCTGATATAAAGGCCCAAGGTCAACCTCATCTGTCATTATCAAGCATCCTCCATCTATGTTTTGGAGACAATCTCTCACTGGCTCACAACCTTCCAAGCAGGATAGGATAGGGTGTCCAGTAATATGTCTGTCTCTGTCTCTACACACAGATTGCATGTGGACGCTAGGGCTTGAACTCCAGCCCTCCAGCTTGCAAGACAAGCACTTTACCAACTGAGCCCTCTCTCCGCTCCACAGTCCACCAAAACTCCATCTTCCTTCTCCACCCTGCAGTTTCCAGCCGTGTTTCATGCTATGCTGTGCATGCCTCTACTGCAAGTAACACTTGAAACACCAAAATAATGGGTGATTTAACTAATATTCTATAATGCAATGCCCATTAGTGTGATACAAAATAATATTATGAGATTTTATTAGCTCATATTAGTAAACACAGATTGCATTCAAAGCTGTCCCTGGTTTATTTGTGAAATGCTTGCATATGATAGACTTGTATAAAATAACCAAATTATGCTGCCACAAAGCTGGAGAGTTGAGTTCCCTGCTGAGCAGGTTATGTGCAATCTTTTCCCTTTTCCTTTCTTCTGAAGAACGATGGGGAGATGGTGGCTACAGGCGTTCTCTTTGTGCACCGGCCCGCTGCACAGGAAGCTGCTGAAGAGCACTTCCCAGCGAATGGTTTCTGACCTCCAGTTTGGTGCTTTCTAATGGGCACCAGCAGCAACATCAAATACCACTTCTCAGCATTAAAGATGAGTATTATCTAAGCACAGACCCTACCTAGCACAAGGTAGAGGGGATTTGTGGCAGATAGCCAGGTAATTAACTCAATGCAGACAAAACCAAGACCATTCGAAGCCTCACTGAAGAGCCTCCCTCTCTCCATTGTTCCAGGAAAACCCGTCAAAGCATGGATTTGATATTACCACGGTAAGCATCACTCTTTTGAATTGTTCCCACCCCCTAGAGGTATGCCAGCTGTTTCATTTGACAAAGCCATTATCACACCAAGGTGAAGGCTACGGGTCCGGGGAGGGGGGTCTCACTCAAAATAACAGCGCTGTGGTTATGTTTTCCTATGCTAATGACTGCGAGCATTAGAAGAGAGTCGTACCACTGGCCATTTCTAAAGACCATTAGTTAATATCCTTGTCCTCTATGAGGCAAGGGAGAGAATGGAGCATGGGTAATAGAATTAAATCTAACTAAAATATTACAAACTACTTTTTTGCTTTGTGCATAATGGATCTTTTAATGGCTTTAAATCGGAATGAGAATTCTTAAAGGTTTGTTTGTCTAAATGACCACAAGCATGTTGCTGGCACAGACGAGAGATCGTAGAAAAACATTTGGAAAACTATTTTTACCATGGACGATTAATCAATAAATAAAATGGGAGCCATCCACTGACAACAAAAATGCCTCCCGTGAAATTGTCCAGCAGGCTTATCTCACACTTCCCTCTGTCTAGGCTTTCTGACAAGCCTTTCCATTGCGTCCCTCTCATGCTAGTGATAAATGTTTCTGAAAGAGCCACACCGTTTTTCAGTTTGCTCACCACCTGACTTCTTCTTGGTTCATAACTATGTAAACTTCACTGGCAACTTTTCCTGAGACTCTTGCCTGCCTCAGGTTCATGTGGGACCTTTAATGCAGTTTATTGGTTTTGTTGTTGTGATCAAAATAAATGAAGGGTTTATTTTGGCTCACAGTTCCAAAGGGATGCAATTGTCCCTGCAGGGAAGACATGGTGGCAGGAGACTGTCACACCGCATGGCCAGTCTGGAAACAGAGGGAACAGCAGGAGTTGCAAAGTCCACCTCCAATGATACACTGTCTACCACACGGTTCCAAGTTTTAATAATTCCCTAACTTCCCCAAATAAAACACCAAGGTGATTTCTTTCTGACTGACTCTGACTAGAGGAATGGCACATCTAACTTTCAACAGCGTGTGTCCACACTTTCTGAGACATACAAAGTGAAGGCAATCCAAGTGCGGGGACACACACTCCTAAACAATTCATCCTGTATATTGTCAAAGAAAATAAATCAGGTATTTCCTAATGAGTATGAGGCCCGATTTTAGAGCCCCAGACAAAGGATATATAGATCAATGATCTTTGTTTTATTTATGGTTGCTTTAAGTATGTGAAGATATGGTTTCTTTAAAGACTAACACTACCAGTGGCCTTTCTGAGACTTCCATGTGCCAAGAAAGATCATTTGGAATGTGATAAAGCATGTGTTTGATCCATTAGCATCTTTTTGTTTTGTTGCCTTTAAATTTCAATTTCCATTTAAAGTAATTTGTCACTGTCTTCCACTAAGTTCTTCTGTATTTGAATAACTGAAGCAGACATTGTCAGGTGTCTATAACACCTTTCATCCATCAGTCCATTTCACTATTGCATTGAAGTGTACACATTTGTCCATATTTTTGACAGGATGGTACACATACTCAGAAAAGGATGATACACATAACAACTGACACAATGTCTCACACAGTCCAGAAAAAAAACCAATTGAAACATTATTCTCATTGTTCCCAGAAACCAATCTTTCCCCAGAGCCAGCTTTCCAGAACTAAGAGCCAGCCCTCTTGCAGTGTTCACTTCATGGTGGTGCAAACATGCTTTGATTTGCTGCGGTGGCCAGCACTACCTCAAACTGTTTCATTTTCCAAAAACACATGTGTGTGAGCAAAACACGTTGGCTTTACCGAAGGTGGAACTGGGCAGCTAGCATCCATCCACTCATGCAATTTATGAAAACATGGTTACTCCTCATCCTGGAGTCTTAGTTATAGGATGTTAACAACATACAAGGAAAATACCTCTCATTTTCATTGCTCAGACCTTGCTTACACATAGATTTTTTTGAAAAGGTGGTTAGGAGAGGTTTCCTGATCAAATTCCATGAGTCATTAAGGGCCGCCATAGTTGCTGGGGGTGATGCATCCACAGAGGACAGCGGCCTACCATGAAGCACGTGCAGTACCGTGCACCTCTCTCTGCTGCTGTCCTGTGATTTCGTTTTAAATGAGTTGCTCACTTGTTACTATTTTAATCGAAGTCACTCTTCCTCAGAGCTAAGACTGTTGCAAATGAATCAAAGAAGCTTAACTTGTCAAAAAATTTAGGCATCTGGAAAAATAATTTAAAATTGTATGGAAAACTAGTACATGAACCCATGTCACACAGTGATTGGGTGATCAAAGAGCAGGCAAAACAAAAGCCAAGCATGTCAAGGGAACTCTATGACCGACATCACAGTTCCAGAACAGAAACGTTGGACTTGAGGAGACAATATAGTCAGGGAAATTGTGTGTGCATGTGTGTGTGTGTGTGTGTGTGTGTGCATGTGCTCATACATGTGCATGTACAAGCATGTGAATTCATGCATGTGAAGACCATAGAGCGATGGTTGGATGTCATTTCTCAGTAATCCCACCAACTATATTTTGAGACAGAGTTGCTCTCTGAGCTGGAACATGCCATGTAGTCTAGCCTGGCAGGCAACCCCTAGGCACTCTTTCCCTGCCTCCCATGTGCTGAGGCTACAAGTCTGTACCATGATGCCTGGCTTTTAAGGTAGACTTTGGGGGACTGGGTACAGCTTTTCATGAACATGAGACAAGCACTTTGCCCATTGAACCATCTCTACAGAAACTATCATGAGAATTTTTGAAGAATCAAAAAATATGAATGGAGTTTCAGAAAGTTATACCTGAAGTACTAATATTTGGAAAAAGACACGGCTTGTCAGGCCAGGGGGCTTCTTTCTTCCTTCCTTCCTTCCTTCCTTCCTTCCTTCCTTCCTTCCTTCCTTTCTTTTGTGGTTGTTTTCTAAGAGGAGAGATTTCATAAGCAAGCTTATGCTTAACCCTTTCCCCAATGAATGTAACTTGCTTCATTCTCCAGCTTACAGCGTGCTTGGCAAATACTCATAATACTGAGTGAGGACACACATGAACATTTATCTCTACTGTTGCTGTTCTCTTTCTTTTGAAGATTTGTTTTTGTTTAATATGTGTGAGTGTTTAGCCTGCATGTTTGTTTATGTACCACATAGGTATATGCTTTCCTGGTACCTATGGAAGCTAAAGGAGGGTATCAGATCCCCTAAAACTTGAATTACAGCTTGTTGTAGGCCCCCCATGTGGGTGTTGGGAACTGAACCCAGGTTCTCTGTAAGAGTAGCCAGGTTTCTTATCCATTGAGCCATCTCTCCAGTCCCCCTCAATGTTCTTAAAGAATCAAATGCCAGCTCTCTGACATAACAAGATCACAAATAGAATTATTTCTTCTTAGCTATGACTCTGATTGGCTGGTTCCAATCTTACCTCTTCCTACCCACTAGCCAATCACAGAAGCAATCCCCAAAGTTCCCAACTAACTCTTTAAAAATCAGACCTCACACTCTTTCTTTACCAATGGACTGCTCTTCTCAGGCATAGATCCGACTGCCTCATCTTAGATAAACTAGGGACAAATATTCAAAGCGAATCAGCAAACATGAATCTTTTTTTAAGGTTTTTTTTAATTAGATATTTTCTTTATTTACATTTCAAATGTTCTCCCCTTTCCTGGTTTCCCCTCTGAAAAAACTCATATTCCCTACCCCGCCCCTCCCCGTGCTAACCAACCCACCCTCTCCTGCTTCCTGGCCCTGGCATTCCCCTACACTGGGACATAGAGCCTTCACAAGACCAAGGGCCTCTCCTCCCACTGATGAACAGCTAGGCCACCCTCTGCTACATATGCAACTGGAGCCATGAATCCCAACATATGTACTTTTTGGTTGGTGGTTTAGTCTCTGGGAGCTCTGGGGGTACTAGTTAGTTCATATTGTTGTTTGTCCTAAGGGGCTGTAAATCCCTTCAGCTCCTTGGGTCCTTTTTCTAGCTCCTTCATTGGGGACCCTGTGCTCAGTCCAATGGATGGCTGTGAGCCTCTACATCTGTATTAGTCAGGTACTGGCAGAGCCTCTCAGAAGACAGCTCTATCAGGCTCCTGTCAGCCAGCACTTGCTGGCATCCACAATAGTGTCTGGGTTTAGTGACTGTATATGGGAAGGATTCCCAGGTGAGGTAGTCTCTAGATTGTCCTTCCTTCAGTCTCTGTTCCACACTTTGTCTCTGCAACTCCTTAGAAAGAAAAATCAGGAAATCGCTTTGACATTGAGATTGATTTTAGTAATGTTTTGTGGTAGATGTCTTAGTGACAGACTTGAACATTGATGGTAAAATCTTGACCTTTTAACCTTTTTTTTTTAAAATTGCTTTCACCTTTCTGTGATGGGTAATTCTGATTGTCAGCTTGACACATCTGAGAAGAGAGACTCTTATTTTCAGAATTACCTCCATCAGATTGACAGGGCTGTGGGACATCGTCTTCACTAGTGAATGATGTAGGAGGGCCTGGCCTACTGTGAGCAGCGCCTTCCTAGGTAGGTGGACACCTTTTATATAAGAAAGGTAGCCTGAACATGATCCTGGAAGTAAGCAGTGCTCCTCCATGACCACAGTGCTCCTCCATGGCCACAGTGCTCCTCCATGGCCACGGTGCTCCTCCATGGCCACAGCTTCCGTCCCTGCTTCTAGGTTCCTGCCTTGAGTTCTTGCTCTGACGTCCCTGGAAAAGGGACTGTATATAAGCCAAGCATACCATTTCCTCCCTCACATTGGTTTAGGTCATGGAGATGATCACAGCCACATGACACAAATTAGGACATTCATCTACTGTAAGATATTAAAATAAGCTAATTCTCCATATTCAAGATGTGGACAGTTTTTGTCTACTTCCTTTTGAGGCAGAAACAGGCAATCAGGTTTCTTTGTGGCTAGATTAGAAGATTAGCCTCAGGGCTGGAGGGATGGCTCAGCGGTTAAGAGCACTGACTGCTCTTCCAAAGGTCCTGAGTTCAAATCCCAGCAACCACATGTTGCCTCACAACCATCCGTAATGAGATCTGACACCCTCTTCTGGTGCATCTGAAGACAGCTACAGTGTACTTAGATATAATAATAAATAAATCTATTTAAAAAAGAAGAAGAAGATTAGCCTCTAAGCTCTGAGCACTAACCAAAGAAAAGTATTCCCTGAATTTATTTTCTGTCAAGCTTGCTCATGAGGTCACTTACACAGTTTTAGATACATATGGCATGTTCTACTGTGTCTTTACATATACTAAATGTTTCAGTAGCCAAGTTCTGACTAAAACATCTTAAATATTTGTAGACTATTTCCAATGAAATTAACAGAGAGTAATGTACCAAAATCTTTGCAGACATAAATGTTGAAACCGTTGTAGCTCTGAGGAGCAGCTCTTCATGGTGTCCTTCAGTGCTATGCATCAAGAAACAGGTGTTGACTCTTGATTCCATCAAAGTCATAGACTTTATTTCTTCCACTATATATATTCTTAAATAAAGCATAATATTATTTTGCATGATTTAAGTTGATATATATTTTTGGTCTCTCACTGCCTATAACAAATTGTAGACCTATTTCCTTAATTTCTCTACTGTACCATTTAATTTACATTAATTCATTTTACTCTTGGTAAATTTATTTTGCTAGGCCAGAGCCTTTACACATGCTAAGCCAATGTCCTCACACTAATCTCCACCCTGTGCCTAGATTCTTGCCATTTCACAGGGTTCTACAACACTCTTGCACATGACATCTGGTGATAGTATGTGTGTCCATGTGATATGTACGTGCTTACATGTGTGTATGCATATTGGTGTGCATGTGAGTGCAGAGGGTGGAAGTCAATGTCAATGTCTTTCTCAGTCTCTCTCAACTTTGGCTTTGGATGGCATCTTCACTGATCCTTCAGACAGGCTGACACTAGGGATTCTGTGATCTCTGTTTCCTGGGATACACGCTCAGCCATTCATACTCAGTGCCTGGGCAGATGCAGGAATTTGTACCTCAGTCCTCATGCTGTGTGTCAAGCACTCTACCCTCTTCCAGTGTCTCATTCCCTGTCCAATTTTAAGAGCTTAGTGTGAGCTATATTCAGTTGTATAATATATGTGCCATCACTAACACTAAGTTATTTTCCAAAATTTTGCTAACGTATACACAAGCAGCACATGCCCCAGTTGTTCCTTCTCCTCAATAAAATATTTTTAATTGGAATTTTGATCACTTATCAATTTTAATAAATAAAAGTTGTTTCTATTGAGACTCTCTTGAATTGCTTTTGGAAGGAGAATTTATAAAGAGAGATATATAATATATGTACTACATATGTATATATACAAAATTTAAATTTAGAAATTTATATACTTGGAAAACTTTTTAGAAATATATATTTATTTGATGTAAATATAAAAAGTTAAATATAAAAGTTCCTTATTTAAATATAAATTTTTTTTTTTTTTGGTTTTTCTGAGACATGGTTTCTCTGTATAGACCTGGCTGTCCTGGAAGTTACTCTGTAGACCAGGCTGGCCTCGAACTCAGAAATCCGCCTGCCTCTGCCTCCCAAGTGCTGGGACTAAAGGCATGTGCCACCACCACCCGGCAAGTATAAAATTCTTAAATGGAAAATAGATGTTCAAAAAATAATAAATTATATTGAAGGTTAAAATGTGATAATCAAAACAGATGAAAAGTTTTACAGTCATTATAGTTTTTAAGATAGTGTACAAAGTCATGCATTTAATTATGATGCTTCTATGTGCACACATTGTTGCACTGTACTAGTACTTGACAATCAGGACCTCTTAGAGAAATTTCATATCACAGGTGGACCTCCATGTGGCTTTAATTTATTGTGAGGTGTCATTTCTATGTGAGAAAATTTACCCTTCCTGGGGTCATTAAGGTTTTGGGGTGAAATGTGCTTCTCTTTGTGATATATTTGTGTACATTTTTCTATGGAGCCATCTGTTTGGTTGTTGATTCAGGAACTCTTAGTAAGTTGGACAGTTCTTAGTCCATGCAGAAGGCTCCTGAAGCTTCAGGTGGAAACCTATACCCTCACCTTTCGTGTTCAGCCTCACTCCACCAGGGACTAATGACTGTGTGGAAGCACGCAGCAGCTCTCTCATCTTCCGTTATCAATAACCTGCTGCTCTGCAACAGAAAATGACAGCCTTGAATCAAAAAGGTGGCAAACACACACACACACACAAATACACACACACATAGTCTCACACAGACACATACACATAGACACATACACCCACGCAAACACACACACACACATAAACACACAAACATGCATACACACATAGACATGCATATACACACATAAGACACATACACCCACAGACACACACACAAACACACACACACACACGTAAACACACACACAGACACACACACTCTAGATGAAGGGTTCCAGAACAAAAAATGAAGTGAATACCTTCAAAATCTGAAGGAAATGTATTATAACTGAAGGACATATATTATAACAACTGAAGGAAATGTGTTATTCTTATTACGAAGCCCATCACTCTGCACAATGAATATATATACAGTAATAATTGTTAAATGTCGTTGTTTTAACCAGGCTGCAGTGTGATGGAATAAGACTGAACATCTTCAGATTTGGAGTGTTCCATTCCAACCTCTCTGCTGTTTCTCTTGGGCTCCAACACCATGCCAAACTATAATTTCAAAATTGTTTTTGGTATATGAAAAGCCGTTATCCATGTTAGTCTTGCAGAGAATCATAAAAGCAATGGTGGGAATCTTTATAGAACTGTGTGTGTCCAGTAATTTTTTAAAAGAAACAATCAAATTGATCACCTGTCTATATACTGATAATACCATGGACCCACACCAGACTGACCTAAAAAGAAACTCCCCCATGCTATTTATGGCTCCCATAGACAGAGTTTAGGAAAGCCACAGCTTATGTGGGTGTGTTTCCCAAAGTCCTTACTGCACATCCAATCAGATGTCTGAGCAGCCCAGAGACAGTGTGCCATCCCGTCCTTTCTCCATATGACCGCATGGCATTCATAAAGCCAGCATCATAGTATTCAGGGAGCAGCCAGACCCATCTTTGAGATCTGCCTCCAGGAATGAGCGGTGTCACTTCTACTATATTCTATTGGTCCACTCCAGATGCCAACGGAAAAATCTCAGATCCCATCTTCTCACAGGAAAATTGTCATAGAATTGTGGGTCATGTTTTGAAACGGTATCTGTACTAGATTGAGTCTCAACAATGTTTTACTTTTAAACTCTCCTTTAAGTGATTATTAATTTTTAAAAATTATGATTTCTAATGGCTGGGTGCCAATGCTTTGAAGTAGATATTAAATTTCAACAAAATGTTAAACTCTTAAATTTTATCACTTATCTTTATTTTTAAAAAGATTTTACTTTTAATTTTAAGTGTGTGTGTGTGTGTGTGTGTGTGTGTGTGTGTGTGTGTGTGTGTATCTGTGTGGTGCTAGTGAGACAATGTGCAGTTCTCAGAGACCAGAGGAGGGTGTCATAGCCACTGAAGCAATAGTCTGAGGTTGCTCTGGGCCCGAATAGAGCTCGGAGCTGTCCTGAAGAGAGGCAGAGTCCACCTCCAGTCTTCTGATAGAGCAGGAAGTGCTCTTAACTGCAGAGCCAGCTCTCTAGCCCAAAATGGACATTTGATTGTTTTTAATTTCTATGTCTATCATCATATCATCTATACACAGTGGCAATTTCTTTTCTTCTATACAAACACATTTACTTATTTTTCATGTCTTATGGTATTGCTTGAATATTTAATTCAGAACCAGCTAAACAAAGAACATCAAATCTTGTCCTTAAGTCTGAAGGAAATAATTTTATCCATTCCAATGAAATATAAGGATTAACACTTCAGTTTCAGATATTATATTTCAGGTTAAATTATTTCTTTTCTTATTTAGTTAGTAAGTTTTAAATTGGAAGACATTAATTTTTTAATTGTATATAATGTTTTCTATATATAGTGTGATGATCATTCTTACTTTCTTAATCTGGTGGTTTGTCACATTAAAATCTGTACCAAATTATGAGCCCATGACTTTTGGTTGGATATATATTCATGCATTTTTGTATTTGATTTGCTAAGTTTTACCTTTTCCTTTTTAAAGATTTATGTATTCATATGTCTGTTTTATGTATGTTTTTAAATGTTTATGTGTATGTGCGTGTATGTATGTTTATAAACATCATGCTCATGCAAGTCCCCCAGAGAGGCCAGAGGAAGCCATCATACTGCTTGAGCTTGGGTCAGAGATGGTTTGAGTTGCCATGTGGGTGCTGGGAACCAAGCTCAAGCCCTGTGCAGGAGCAGCCAATGCTCTCAAAGCACAGAGCCATCTCCCCAGGCCCTTGATAAGCTTTCTAATACTTATTTTCCACCTTTTTGTAACCTGGCCCATAGTCTTGCTTTCTCACACATCTTTACTAGACTTGTTTTTAGGTTTATGCAGGCTTTGAGGGAGAGAAGGCTTTGATACACACATATAGCTTATAATGAAGGATAAAATGCTCAGTTCCTTGAATCTCTAGTAGAAATCTTTACTAAAAATTTGGCCAGATTTTTTCTTTTGTTTGAGAGGAAACATTTTACTATTGATCCATTTGTTATTAAATTTATAAAGTTAATCAAGTTTTCTATGCCATATGAAATATTTTGAGTAAGTTACTCTCCTCTTTATCTTCCCTTCCCTACTTGAGGCTGGACCACATGCAAATGAGCAAAAGCTAAACTTTTAAATTCCTTTGAAGTATTTACTAGCCTTTTAAAACCTTTCAAATTTGTATTGAGTTTTCTTTACAGCAATATTTGGCTTCTAAAAGGAAAATATTTCAGAAAAACTCTTCTATATATTATGGTTAATTTATTTTTAACCTAAGTGAAAAAGCCCGCAACAGTTTTGAGTGTTGAAGTTCTATTCATTCGATAAAATACAAGAAACCGGTTATGGAGCCAGAGAGATGGCTCGGTGGTTAGAGGAGCACAAGCTGCTCTTTCAGAGGACCTGGGTTCAATTCCCAGCATCCACTTGGTGGCTCACAGCCACCAATAAATCTAGCTTCAGAATATTTAACACTCTTGTCTGGTCTCTGTGGCCACATATGCATATTTATGCATGCAATGCACTTACATACATGCAGGGAAAACCCCATACACGTGAAATGAAATAAATAAATCCAGATGCAGTCCCGGTTCTGAGAGAGGGATGTAGATGTGGGGTTCTGCTCCTAACCAAGAAATTATCTGCAACTGATACCTGCTGGCAAAGGGAAAATTCTTCTTCTCCAGTATTGTGGTACTGGGTGTATGAACCATACTCCAGAGTGGGCCCCATGCCCAGGAGTTGTTGGCCAGCACAAAACCACAAAACAGTCTCCATGTTTTTTTGTGGGCTTTGTGTTTCATTTTAGCTCTTTTTTGTCTTGCTGGTTTTTGGTTTGCTTTAATTTTTGTTTGGGGGGTGGGTATTTTTTTGAGCAGGGGGAGGTGGGAGAGAAGAGAGAGAAAACCATAAAGTTGTTTGAGTGGAGGGATAGGTGGGAACTGGGAGGAACTGCAGGAAAAGAAAGACATGATGAAAATATATTGTGTGAAAAAACATAAAGCAGGGTTTTTTTTTTCATTTAAAAAGTCATTTCAGAGTCACTAAAAGTAATTTAAATAAAAAATAATAAAATGATTTCTAGACAAAGAAGAGCCTCAATCGGGTTTAAGGACAGGTGCAGTAGTGGTTTAAGGACAGGTGTAGAAGCTGTTTAAGGACAGGCTTAGCGGTTTAAGGACAGGTGTAGAAGCGGTTTAAGGACAGGTGCAGTAGCGGTTTAAGGACAAGTGTAGAAGCGGTTTAAGGACAGGTGTAGAAGCGATTTAAGGACAGGTGTAGAAGCGGTTTAAGGACAGGTGTAGAAGCAGTTTAAAGACAGGTGCAGTAGCGGTTTAAGGACAAGTGTAGAAGCGGTTTAAGGACAGGTGTAGAAGCTGTTTAAGGACAGGTGTAGAAGCGGTTTAAGGACAGGTGCAGTAGCGGCTCCGTTTCTATGCAGCTCAGATACGTTTTGCTAGCTACAGTGTTATATGAAATCCACATCTTGTGAGACTCTGGGACTTCCAGCTCACAAACCACTCTGTCTCCATCATTTCAAAAGAACCTTGTTCAATTCTCTGCTCTACTAAAGACATGAGGTGAGAAGATAAACAGTTGTAAAGCACTAATGCATCCCACTGGTGACATCCTTGTTCTCTGTCATTACAGCAGCTAGGCATTGGTGTGTGTAGGATCTGCTTCAAGGCAGTTCACCCGAAAGGCAGCTGAATGTCTCTCAGGCTTGTTATTTAAGCTGAGATGCTCTTACCATGTTCTGATGGGTTAGTAAGCTGCTGGCCCCCTTACCTCTCTAGTCACAGAACATGGTATGATGTAGTCAACTTTAATACCCTGATGAAGACACCATTGTGTGTTAGAATTTCACTTAGAATGCATTTTTAAAGATGGTGACTGATGATTGAAAACCACAAGCACGCAATTATATAGTATGGTCAAAATAAGTGTTTAGGAATAAAAACAAAGGGAATTGAAGGTTGTGTTATTTGAAATGTGCATTCATCTCCTCACACTGCCTCTGTTGCAGCAGACACATGACAACTTAAATGAAAGAAGCAACACATTTATCACAGCATTACAGAAAACTGCCGCTAGCACACAGATACCTGATAAATATTAGTTGACAAATGCATCAAGTAACTGAAAGTCAGTAGCACAATAAGAATACAATTAATGTTTCCAAAATGAATAACTGGACATGTCCTGTGCAGTTGCTCAGGAAGAGCACCGTGGGATGAGAACTGAAGACCTGGACATCCCGGTACTAACATGACCTGTGAATCCATGGCTCTGTCTTGTGGCTCTGCGACACAACAGTAACAAAGTTACAGAAAGGTCAAAGGTCAGGTTCTCTTCCCCTGATGCCTACATGAGGACCTGCAACAACTGATATGAATTTAGGAATCGCCTTATCTTCTGGTAGAGCACTTTATTATAGGTCATGGTGACCAGTGCTTGTGACTTCCTGGATACTTTGCATCTCACATGTCAATATTTACATGGTTTAAGTTTTTTTCATGTTTAATGTTGTCTTTCATTGGGCAACGCTAATGGGCTGTTATGGACAAATGTCTCCAGTTCACCTCATCACATCCTGGGCAGGATTCATGAAGTTATCTTGCATGCCAGCTGAAACTGGTAGTGGTTTAAAGGCAGAGAGCCAAATTCATCACGAGGATGATGGCTAAATATATTTTGTTTTGTTTTCTGAATTTTAATGACTGAATGGAACTTATTCATTATTTATCTATTTTTGAATTTTATCAGATAGTTCTAGTGGTAATTACCCTATCTCTGTATTTATAGAAAAGTGGCATATTATCAAAATAATAGCCTGATTCCATATTTATGAAGGATCTGTTAAAATTATAAATAAAGATACACTGGACTATGTGGTTAATGCCAGGGAAAGCCACTTACAGGTTAAAATGGGGGGTGGGGATCACAACTGGCTAGTACCTTTGGAGAAATTAGTATTCTATACTGGAATTCCATTTAGGGGAAAAATGGCTTCCCTGTAAAACATGAAATTTATTTTAAAGGGAAATGAGCCCTGATTCTAACTACCCAGCCATAGAGAGTAAGAAGGGACGGTAGGCACCTCCCTACATGCTGCACTGCATATTCAGCAACAGAGTCATGCGGCTTTCTTTGCTATTAGTCTAGAAAGTAGTCACACTGAGTGTGGACACAGGCAATGGTGGCTTCCAAGAGTGGCTCTGGCAGCAGTCTTCCCAGGGATTGTTATGTCTGCCACTGTAAAGACAGCAAACAAACCTAATTGTTATGAAGAGGTTCTGAAGACCAGCAAGGCAATGAGGCCACATCGGTGTATCTGGACGAAGCTTACATGTGTAAAAGAAAAAGGTGCTATGATATCTAGACTTTCCTGTATGAAAAACAAAGTTGTAGAAGTAACTGTTTTAACAAAACTCACCTATAGCCCCAAATCTACCCCAGGTCCGTGTAGCTCTATTTCCCATGGTGTTTCGGCATTCCACCCACCGGTAACTGTTAGGGAAAATGGCAGCATATACAGCATTGCCACATTCTCTGATGTATATAAAGATTCAGACATGAGTGGGTGGTGCTGGTACACCTGCATTGTACAGTCTGTGGGCAGATCTATTTCTTAGAAATCCCACTTGAGGGGTCTGTGCTCAGTGAGAAGAGAAAGAATTATGTTTACATTGCAAGGAACAGTGGTAAAGTTATGCAGAACGGCATCCACGTGATGCTGGCTTCAAGTGCCAGTTTGTAGCACTGTAGAGAAGTTGAGCCTCAACATGTAGGGCCTAGTGGGAGATCCAGTCATTGGGAGCATTCATTTTATGGAGTTAGTGGGACCCAGCCCCTTGCTCTTCCTCTCTCTCACCTGTGGCCATGAACAGATATCTTCACTGTACTGTGAGCTCTTAGCACGATGCCTGTGCATTCCTCCAGTCTAAGATCGACAGTGATCTCAGATATGTCCTAGAGCCTCCATATCTGTCAGCCAAGTAACCTTTTCACTTATTAAGGAAATTTAACCCAAGGATTTCTTACAGTTACAGAAAACTGAAGAGCACATTAGATGATATACATACTATATTTCAGAAATTCAGTCAGTGACAGACATAGCAGTATTGTTTAAATAGAACATATTATTAAATTTTAAAAAATTATAAATGATATCTAAAGCAGCAGCAGATATAAACAAGAAAAACTGAAACTATATAAAGAAAGACAAAGAAGGAATGTCGGAAAGAATATCCCATGTCAACTGTAGTCTAAGAAGCCATCTGTGAACAGCTCACATACCAAAGAACTGGCCCCACTGCATCTGGCTGGCATAGTAATTGTGGTGGCATTATAAGATGAAGATGTGCTAACACACTAGACAAACAGAGTCAATCGCACAACTAACATGAAGGACCTGGGTTGATGCGTGTGTGTGTGTGTGTGTGTGTGTGTGTGTGGTGGGGTGATGGTGGATAACCTCATATACTACACACTCTTTTAATGAACTGCAAATTCTACAAAATATAAACGTAAAATGTTACTTTTAGTAAAGGAACCTCTGCCAGAATGAGTAGGTAGGTATGGAAGATAATTAAGAGACATTAGCAGGCAACACACAAGACTACAATGGACACTACATTAACTACAAAATCCATGGGTTTTTGGTGTATGGCTCACAATGTTAGTTAGCTTCCCACAAGTCCTCAAGCGTCCTTGCCAGTCCAGGTGTGTTGTCTTAGGTGCCTCTATACACTATTGACATGTTATGTGCTTTGGAGACTGTCTTGTGGGCCTTATGTTTCTCCTGTGGTTCATGCTAACCACTAGGATTACATCTTGTTTTTGAAAGCACACACTCTTTAATGTCATCCCTGGCTCACAACCTCCTGAGTTTTGTAGGGTCAACCACAGGAGTTTGTATTTTCAACTAAGCATTTGTTCATCCATCCACGTGCTCATGTAGCTACCTCGAAAATGCTTATTAAGCATTTGAGAAACAAAAACCTGATCATAAGATAGGGACTGCAAAATATGCTTGGAATAGGACTGTCTGGCAGATTCCACGAACCTTGGGTTTTCATCTAATGTACGATGAAAGTAACGAACACCTCGGATTTCAGCAACCCTAGATAGCATTGTTCTCTGAGAAAGAAAACAATTACACCAGAATTTCATGACTAGATTCCCACTGCCCCTGTGGATTTATTCCATCCTGTCACCTGTCTCTCTGCTTACATGGTTGACTTTTCTAGACCCAGACTACACGATCCACTGCCTTCAGTTTTGTGCTTCTCACACAGCACTTTTAGAGATGACTCCTCTGTGCCTTCTCCTATTTGGCTGTGCTCTCTGCTTCCTGCTGGGGTCTTGTTGATGGTAGAAAGTCACCCTTTTCTATTTCTAGGGCTCAGACGGAACTCTTTCCTGTGCCTTCCAGAATATGTTCTTGGCCCTTTGGGATGCCTGGCAGCTCTAGAATCTCCCAGGTATTTAGAACATCTGCTTCCTCTCGCTAGCATCTTCTTACTTTCACAATCACCCCTCTGCTCAGGCATCCCAGAACTGGGGAGCACTCAGGGTACCTGTTGGCTGTAATATTTAAAAAATCAATCCACACTATAGCTGGCTAGGCACCAGCCAGCAGTCTTGGTCTGTTCCCAGCCTGGTACATAGCCCAAGATTGAGACCACAAGTTTCCCCTAGCCACAGCCTCTCCAGAGCTCCCAGGTAGCTTGTTCCCCAGGGCAGCTGTGGATGTGTTCTTGCCAGCCCACACCCACTAGCTACTTTTCTCCTGGGGCTCAGTCCTTGCCTAATCTTCCCATCTCAAAGCCTAGCTAAATTATACCTTGGCTGTGTTCTTTCCCTTTGGTCCACTTGAGTCACTGCAGAAGGGCAGCACCCGACAATCTTAGTTTAGAATCAACACAATCGATAGGTGTGGAATCTATCATCTTAAATTCATCAACTGTTCTATGTTAGAAACCATCTGGTGGCGGATCCTAGTGGATCTAGCAGTTCCTGGCCTACTCTTGTCTGCTTTGCTCACCTCATTGCTCAAAGGGAAGTGCCTTCCTCCTGCCTTCTCTCTTCCTCTCTCTGGAAGGCCCTGGATCCTCTTTGTTCAGTGACTGTCTTCTTGTCATCTTTATTATTTCAACCAATTAGGGGACAATTCTGCCACAAGTACTAAATCAATATCTCCTGCCCTGAAATCAGGATTGGCTCACCCAGGAGGCATGGATATTTGGGCTCAATGAAAAACTTCTAGAACACATGGAAACCCTTAGGTTTATTTTTATAAATTGGAATTTTAAAAAGGGTAAACTCTTAGGTTGAAGAAATGCTTTAGTTTAGAATATTGACATATTAGCCTGCATGTCATGGTGGCTATTCTTCATTGTCAATTGACAGGAAAATCACCATGGAAGCATACTCTGGGTGTGTCTGTGATGTTCTTTCCAGAAAGGTTTAACTTAGAAGAGAGGATCTAGCCTGCATGTGGGCCATTCTAAGGGCTGGGTTCCCAAGCTAAATAAACACAGATCAAAGCAGCTATACAACAGCATGCATCTCTCCTTGCTCCCTGACCATGGATGTGGTTGACCAGTTGTCCCATGCCCCTACTCCATGTTGTCCTTGTCATTATGGAGCACACTATCAGGCATACCCCTTCAGGAAGGGTCCTTGAAGCTGCTTTTGCTGAGTATTTTGTCACAGCAACACGATAACTGCTACACATGTTAATACAGTCAAACATGTTTCTTAACTCCTTTTCTATCTCTCCTCTCTTTCTCTCATTTGTGTCTATGTGTGTGCAAGAAAGGGGTATGAAAGTAAAAGTGCTCCTAGCCTTGACATTACACCTTGCCCTTGCTTTTGGATGTTTCAAGGAACTATGTTGTAACACTCACTTCTTCGAGTGCCCTAGTCTTATTCAAGCATCTATGCACTCCTTCACTAGCAGAAAGTCACTCAGCTCAGCTCATAGATAAAGTTCTCTTACAGGCTTGCAAATGTTACGACTGTGCCATTGGCCCAACTAACTCTGAGGGCTTTGAGCTCAAGCTGAGACCACGTCTGCTATGTAGGAGCTGCAGTACTGGTGTGAAATTAGAGGTGGTTTCTGGGGTGAGAAAGGTGACATACAATGAATGGGTAAAGGGCACAAACTCAGAGAAGAGCTTGAGGTGAGAGAACAGATAACTGGGCTTTGGTGTAGGAAGGATTCGGGAGGTGGGGAGTGGAGTAGCATGGGTGGGACAGACCACCAGAGGCATTTAATCTCTGTAGGCATCACTGCAGTAAAGCACTGCTGCATGCGAGCTGATATTTAGTAGAGGAAACTAGTCAAGATGTGTTCATGTAATCTGTTACCTTGAGGGAAAATTGAGGGAGGGGAAGTTTTCCTCCCAAACGTACTGATGGCAAGCCAAAGCAGATAGTTCCCAAGGGAAATCTGTAGTGGATGAGCCAAATCAATCATATCTCCTGATGTGATTTGGGGACAACAATGAAGGGATGTTGACAATCCTTGAGACACGGTCTCTTACTGTCCTAAGGTCAAATAAACAGAACCTAGAAATGGGAGGGAGAAGGTTATCAGAGCTGAGAGTGGGGATTATAAGGCACAGTGCATCAAAACAAAGATCTGGGGAAAGGTCTCAGTTGTCAGAGGCAGGAATAGGGTGGTGGGAAACGGGCAAGGCAGGTTCGTTTTGGTAGGTCATGTTGGAGGTGTTGTTGAGAATGTAGCACCTAGCAAAGGCAGCCATCCGTCACTTGTGACCCAGTCTTTAATTAGAGCATTATTCCTTGGAGGGCAGAGTCCATGTTTTCCTCAGTCATGGGGGAGTGATCACACCACTTTTCAAATGGTTGAAAATGTAGCTTTTGGTGACAAATAAAGTCAGTTTGCCCCTGGGGTCAGGAAGAGCAGCTAATAACTCTTCTCTAGTAGGAAGCATGACACACTCTTCCACGCTCTGAGCCCTCTATCCCAGCATTAGCCCAATTCATCTCTCATTCCAGGTCCTCAAGGGGCCACGCCTTTTGTTTCTCCTAGGGTAATGTGCCCTCTGTTCCTAGAATTTTCTATCACTGTGATTAACCCTTGTGTGGCTTAAGAAGGCACTTCTTACAGAATGCAAACTCTCCCTTGCTTGCCCCTCAGGTCTGCTCAGTTTCCACCCTCAGTCAGGCATGCTGGACCACCTCATTCTGTTCCTTTGACAATCTCATTCCTTCTTTGAGATCTTCTCACAGTCTTCTCCTCGATGTTCTGTATTCTGCCCTCTGCCCAGTCTATAGATTCCACTGCAATAGTCACATCCCCATCGGCTCGCCCTTTGTTTGTTTGTTTTCTTGCTTTCTAGAGGAGCACAGATCAGAGCAGGAACAAGATCCCTCATTCCGTAGAGAGAACCAGAATCTGATCCCCAGGATCTGCACAAAGCAGCTGGTCACAGTGCTATAAGCTTGTAACCCCAATGCTGGGAGTGGGGGCAGATAAACTGATTCTTGAAGATAACTGGGCAGTCAGCCCAAGCTGCTCAGTAAAATCAGGGTGGCTGGCTCTTGGGTAAGAGCACCTAAGTTGGCCCCTGGCATCTGCAGTCTCCAGACCACATCCTCTCTCTCTCTCTCTCTCTCTCTCTCTCTCTCTCTCTCTCTCTCTCTCTCTCTCTCTCTCTCTTTCTCTCTCTCTCTCTCTCACACACACACACACACACACAATGACACTCACACAAAGAAAAGGCCACAGATCACAGCAGCCGGCATCGTATGCTCTCCTGTATGTCTCTCTAATCTCCGTCTCTCTGACCACATTACAATATGTATAACAGCTGGTACTAACTCGGCAATCCCTTCATATCTAGCAAATTAACAAATGAGAGAATGAATAAATTCAGTGCCTTCTCGGTACAGAAATATTAGTGTGATATTGATGACTCCCACACAGCAGTTGTAATCAACATGTGGGTCGTGGCCCCTCTGGGGGGGTTAAGCAATCCTTTCACAGGGGTCACATATTAGATATCTTACGTGCCAGATATTTACATTACAATCCATAACAGTAGCAAAATTATAGTTATGAAGTGGCAATGAAATAATTTGATGGTTGGGGGTCACCACAACATGAGGAACTGCATTAAAGGGTCACAGCACTAGGAAGGTTGAGAACCACTGTCAGAGTGAAAGGAAAACTTGGTCCAAATCAACATAGTCATGTGTAGTGGCGAATTAGTTAAAGCATTTTGGCTCCTGATGGGTCTCAGTCATGAAGCTGGGTCGCTGCACACCAGTGCTTCTTCTGAACACCGAGAAGGGCACTGCAGGGTCACACAGACTTTGGATCTTCATAAGAAGAAGCAGTGCCTGGGAAGAACGGAAAGGAAAGATGCATAGACAGAGGTTATAGCTTGTGTGGGGGTCTGTAGCAAGAACAATGATGCTTCAGGGACTCCTGTGATGTGTGTGGCTTGTCTGAATACAGACAGGAGGGAGAGGACAGGGGTGAGACTGGTAAGGGATACAGAAAAGCACATCAGGCTTCATCCAAAGAGAAGTGATGACTCACTGTAGATTTTAAAGCAGAAAATACCATGGTCAGGTATATGCCTTAGGGGGGTTTACTGTGACTATGTGTGCAGAGGGGAACCAGGAAGGGGGATAACATTTGAAATGTGAACGAATAAAAGGATTAATAATAGAAAAGTGTCTATGATTCATATATTCATTCTTAATTCAACTTGAGCCTTTGGGTAAAACGTATTCCCCCAATACTTAAGCCAGTGCCCCTTTCTCCTATTCAACCATAGTGGGTACAGGAGGAGATCAAAGAGAATTTGCATGGCTTTCTTGGGGTAAGACTAAAAGTTCCATGAAGAAGTTCTCCAATGGGGTCACCTGGAAGAGGGTAGCACAGTGAGTTATCCTGGATCTTAGTTAAAGCTAGCAGACAAAACAGTTCTGACCTTTCCTAAACAGAGCTGTACCCAGACAAGGCGGCTCACATCTCTAATCCCACCGCTCTAGAGGCTGAGGCAGGATGAGTCTGTAAATTTGAAGCCAGACTAGTTTATATCACAAGACTCTATCTCAAAAAAACTAACAAACAAAACACTTGGTGTTTGGAAAATATATTAAAAAACAAAAACAAAACAAAAAAGCCCTCCTCCTCTCTCACTTTGGGGCATTGAAATGAATGGAAATGTTAATATTTGGAAAGGAATCCATATTTTGATATTGTTTTTGCACTGTTGTGAATGTGTGCATCTGTCACACCAATTTAGTGCAGTTTAGCAGCAGTCAATGGATGTATTTATATGTCTTAAAGTTATAGATTATTTTTAAAAAGCTAGGATGGGGCAGAGGGTAATGTAAAATAAAGCGTCAATTACATAAAAATGGGAAACATTGGAAAGGGAGGGAAGGGGCCAGTTTGAGGGATGTTTAAACAAAATAATCTCTGAGGTACATGAGTTCCCACACATTTCAGGAGCCTTTTGTTCATCTGTTTGTTTGTTTCTTTGTTTCGTTGTTTTCGTTGGTTTGTTCCTCAAAATGGGGTTCCATTCTGTAGCGTAGGCTGGCTTCTGATTCCATGTAGCCCAGGTTGGCAGGCATCTTCTTGCAACTCTCTTCCCTCAGCCTTCCAGTATTCAAGTTAGAATAGTGAGCTTCTTTCAGTGAGCGAGTCGCATGTCACTACATGTAACTCTCTTCTTATCTTCAGGAGGTTGACTCCTCAGAGGATGCTAAGGCCTGCTCTGACCACAGGGATGGTCTCTCCAAGGTTCCATCAAACAGCAGCCGAAGAGAGACGGTAAGATGCCACCAGTCAAAGGTAGCCATTCAGTGGCCTCTGGAAAAAAAGTGCCCTTACCCTTGCCCATGTGGCACTTCTCGTTGCAGTAAAGCTTTATGGGAAAGTCAGGCAAACCATTCATTAGAAAGATCTTGAGTGAAGGGGATCCATCTCATGTTTGAAATAGCCATTTGTTCATTTATTTCACTCTGCAGAGAAGCAACCTTTCCAAGAATCATCTCCCTCATTTCCAGAAAAGCCTTTATACATACTTCTAGAGTCTCAGGACCCTAACTGTACCTCCAACACAAGCGTATTAAAAAGAGTTTCAAAAACATTTAGCTAAAGTCTAAAACACGCATAATTCCCACTTCTCTGGTATGGTTTTTATCTAAAATAGACATGTAATAACATCTCAGTCGTGTTCCTGGGAGTCTGACCTCAGAATCATGGCCTTTGGAATAATTCTAACCTCTGCCATATGTCCAGTTGCTTCAGCTAATTAATTATTAGCCACTCACCACCAGCAGTTTCCACACTTGATTCTAAAGCCAGCTCCCCTGGGCCGAGTCATTTAACACAAGCATCTTAGCCTTTCTCATCCATGAAACAAATTCAGTGCTCTGCATAATTTTTGTTTCAAGTGTTAACTAGAAGCAAAGTGTGGATTGTAATGTATGTGTGGGAGCATACGCATGCTTGTGTGCAATGGGAGCATATGCATGCTCGTGTGCAATGGGAGCATATGCATGCTCATGTACAATGGGAACATACGCATGCTTATGTGCAATGGCCCCAGATGATTTTAAGATGGCCATGTCACTGGTAGCTGGGTATCACGACCATACCTGTAATCCTGGCACTTGAGAGCCAGAGGCAGGAGTCTCATTGTCAGTGGAGGGCAGGTTAGATGGTACTGTCAGTCTCTGAGGAAAGCAAGAGGACTCAGAAGTTGTGGGTAAAGGGGAAGAGAGAAAGGTGGAGGGGATGGGAGTAGGGTAACGACTGTTAAATGCATGATGTATTTGAAAAGCAGTACCTTAAAAGAAAACAACCCAAATTATATACCATGAACATATGCCAGTAAACATAAAGTCATGTTCCTACAGCTGTCTCATTACTGAAAAGATGTCAAATTATCACATAACAGTTACAACACATAATCATGATCTTTGCAATCACCCAATCTTCTCTCTTAAAGACGTGTGCAATGTTCCAGGTGTGTACCGTGTCCATACAGTGTCTGTGAGGACAGGAAGAGGGGTGAGATTCCTGGAAGAGGAGTTGGAGAGGGATGTAAGGTGTTTTGTAGGTGCTGGGAATTGAACATTGGTTCTCTGCAACACATGCTTTTACTGCCTGAGCCATCTCGTTGGGCCTGCAATCATGGAATTTTACATTGGTGTTTTCTTGTGCCCTTGGGAAACTGTAGCAGGCATAGTTCTGGTCACAGTAGCATGGTGGACAAGGCTCCTTACACATTAGCCCTGGGACATAGGACATCTCACACCCAATATGTCTCTTATTTTCCCCATCAGAATGAGGCTGTACTTGTGCTTTTTCATGATATAAAGGTTGCTTAATGGTGAATGCTGTTGATAAGGAAGGTAAGTAATGATTTCCAGATTTCCCCATTGATGAAGGGAAGTTTCATCCATTGGGATATGGAACATAAGAGTACTAAGCAAGGTCAAGGTCAAGGGATGCTTCTGTGGTTAAGAGCACTTGCTGCTCTTGCAAGTGGAGGACCAGGTTTGGTTCCCAGCAACCATGTAGCAGCTCACAACTTCCTGTAATCCAGTTACAGTGGTTCTGATGCCCTCTTTCTGGCATCAGGGGTGCTGTATATATTAGTACCTATAAGTGAGCAAACTCCCATTCATGTAAAATAAAAACAAATCTAAAAAGAAAGGTCAGAGGTAAAATGTGCTCATCTGAACTGCCAGGAAATCCTATCAGCCAAGAGGGGATGATAGGACCCAGGTTCAGCATAAGAATACAGATATGGGCTATTTTACCTAATACCGAGCCATGGGATGGCTCAGAAAGCACCTGGCTATTTGGCCAGTCCAGCCTCTTTCTCTGACTACCAGTTGAGGGAGACGTTCTTCAGGTCACACAATGTATGTGAAGGTCATCATTATACCAGAGATTCCCAGTGACTCATTCTGGTTGGTGGCACCTATAGGGTCCTTTCTTGAGTCTGTGGCACTCTATAATAAGCAGCATTCAATAGAAAGGGCCATGTGCTACACCCCAGGGCAAAGCCTTAAGAGGACATGGCCACTTCAAGTGCTTCTAGAATCCCATTGGGCAATGTGTCTCCAGGTGAAGGGAAGACTGCAAGAGAGGCCATATGGAGAAAAGAAGACATGTTACCCCTTGGTGAATACATTCATGGGTGTTCATTCTCCAAACAGGCCTTAACTAAGTCCAGTCTACAGAATTATAACTCATCTAGACCCTCAAGATCTCTCAGACACTGAGCCACTTGCGAGGCAACATATACCAGCTGGTCTTAGGCCCTCTATACAGATACAGCAGAGGACTACCACGTCTGGCCTCAGTAAGAGGAGCCATACCTAACCCTTGAGAGACTTAAGGTCCCAGGGAGTGAGGTCTGGTGGGGTAGAGGGGGGATTGTCCCCTTTTGGAGACAGAGGGGGAGGAATGGGATGAGGAACAGTCAAAGGGAGACCAAGAGGGGGATAATGACTGGACTGTAAAAATACACTTAAAGAATAATAATAAAAATACTCAAAAAGATAAAATTATTTTTAAATGCTAAAGTTTAGGGTAACTAACTTATTAAGCAGCAATAGCTAATTGGCTGAACTAAGAGGGATTCCATGCCTTCCTGGTTCTAGAACAGATGTCATATAGAGCAAGGGATGCATCTTGCTAGACTTTCTCGGCCTCCATAATGGGCTAACAGACACTTAGAACCTCATTTCAGGGCGTACAGTTCACTCAGCACAGCCTTTCCTTGGTCATAAGCTTATTGGTTAAGATACCCTGTGTGCCCTGGTTTGAATGACAGCTACCTGGTTGTTGTTCAGCCACGAAGTACAGCTTCCTGTCTATCAACTACTGTAGATATCACCTATCATTAGTATATGCGTCCAGCTCAACTGCATCCACAGTAGACACACTTTATATCCAGGTGTTCTGCTCTAGAAGGAGGCATGAAGAGGGGACCGTGACAAGGCTGAGAGGCTCAGAGTTCCTTCGCACCTCAGGCTCCCCTCCTAAGAGGCTCTCTCACAGAACAGCACAGTCTGAATGCTCACCATCTAAAACATGGTCTGCACTTTAAAGGCCCAGAGAACTTAGTTGTTTGAGAGGGAGAAAAATAGCACCAGAACTTTCAAATATTTCATAATCTTCTCAAAGGAAACAACATTCCAGTAAGCAAGGCTTCCAAAGACAGGGACTTCTTGTGTTTTAGGGAGGCTGTGTTTATCTGGTATTCATCTTGGAGATAAATCATTTTCTTTGTTACTTTCAGTGTGAAATGCTCCACGTCTGTGGGTCTGATATTGGATATCATTGCAGAACAGCAGGAACTGTATTCGTTTCCGTATTAGAATCATATTTGTTTGGGAACTTCTCATAAGTCTGTCTCAAGACATCTGACAGCTTGACAAGGCTGGTTGCCATGGGAAACACTTGTGATGTTATTTAAATCTATTCCCAGGTCACGGATTGCTGTATATTTTTTTCTGGACATGGATGCTTAAAGAGAAAAGACTGAACAACTTCCTTAAAAAAGAAGAACAACACAGGAAACAAACAACAAACCAACAATAAGTCTGCAGACCTGGCAGGCAGGAGTCTTCCTCAGACCAGACTCCGGCTTCAGCAAGCCTGTCAAGCTGTAAGAGTTCATTTATTTCAAAGGCTTTTTCCACCCTTAAAATATCCTTATTACCAGTCATTTTGCAGTATTAATGGTTCCACTATTAATAGGCTGAGAGACAAGGGGACTGTTATCCTGCTCTGTATCTGTTATTCCATTAACTAAGGCGCCCAACCTCTGACTCTTAGTGGCTCTGTATTGAACCGTGTGCTGCAGCCATGGGGTGTAGCCTAAGAAAAAGTTGCTCTTGGTGCAGAATACAACCATCCAGGAAAGAGCTACATTCACAAGATGCAAGGGGCACATCTTGCATTTAGGTGAGGTCTTACAGACTCATTTTCTTTAGGTAAGACCAGAGATGAGGTGCAGGAAGAGCAACAGGAGAGTCTGTGGGTGAGTGTCTGCAACTCATGCCCTTCCCACGGCTGATGTGCTTGCAAGGGCTCTGGTGAAGCTGCACTCTGGCACACATGGGCCTGATATCTGCCCTTGCTTTCTAGAGCTTGCTATCCTTGATAGAAGCCATGATGAGACAAATGGAATTCTTAAACGTAAGTTCCAGCTGCCTGTTCAGACTCGGGCTCTGACATTTTCACAGTCATCTGTAGTTGTCCATGACCTATGTGAGAGGGCTCAAGTCCCTCAAAATTGACTACAAAAGCCACAGAGCAGTTTCCTGCCTAGATTCACCAGTGGATCAGAATCTATTGTGAGAAAAGCCACAAATGTTTTACTTAACAAAAGTCTGCATATCTACAAATTATATAATCTCATATAATGAATTTACAGAAATTGTTTAGTTTTCATAACACTGCTCCATTTCATTCGAAAATTGTGATGGGCTTTCTTTCTTTTTTTAAATTAAGAAACCTTTTATATTTATGGGCATTTTGCTTGCATGTACGTCTGTATACCACATATATGTCTGGCGCCCTCAGAGAACAGAGGAAGGCATCAGATCCTCTGGGACTAGAATTACAGACTGGTGTGGGGCACCATGTGTGTGCTGGAGCTCAACCAGCCCAGGTCCTATGCAAAAGCAGCATGACCTCTTAACCACTGAGCCAACTCTCCAGCCCCATGAAGGGCTTTCTTAACCTTAGAGGCAGAGACGAACACTCAGCTCTCTGGAACCCTGAATATGCTATTTCACTGATGCACCATGAGGGATAACACCATTTCATGTCTTTAGAAAGAAAAACAAAATGATGGGGAGATTGTTAGAGCTCTGACTTCATCTGACTGTTGACTTTCTAATTTGATTTCTATCATTGCCAGCTACTTTGAAACCCCTTGCCTCCATGGATTGTCTTCCAAATTCTACAGTGTGTACAGATGCTTGTGTGTTGGCCAGTTGTTCACTTCACACCTTACATAAGGAAGAAAGGCAAGCTGCCTGTAACACATCGGGACCTTGCCAGGTCCTACACTGGCTTGACTCCACCACACAGGATCTGCCTGGAGATTTATTCACCGGGCTCCTATGATGCCTTCTTTTCATTAGGAAATCCCTGATCCAGGAATGGAGCCTGCAGAGAAAACACTGGTGGGGCTCACCTCCCCACGGTTTCTTTGGCTCTAGTGTCTGAAGTAGAGGTTAATCTGGGTGGAGTGTCCCCTACTCTGGTGGCCTCTGCCTGATGCAGGGGTCAATCTCTTTGGCAAAGACACCCTGGTTTTCTCTCTGCCTGCTTGCAGCCTTCTCCAGGCTGGAAACTGAAGGGACAGAAATAGGAAGGGTTTGGTGACTTTGAAACTAAGAAAACAACTCGTTTTCTTTTTAAACATAGCACCTCTGACTAATTTGCGCTGTAATTTATCCCAGTAATTTTGTCTGCACAAAAATGAAGCAAAGTAAATTTCGCTTGAATTAACCTCTATTCTCTAATTTACTTTCACAGACGCAAACATAAATCAGGAGGGGTGAAGGGCAGCTCATGCAGGCAAGCAAAGTTAGGGGAAAAATGTCCTTCAGTTTTTTCCACCTTTTTTCTTCATTTGGCATGAGTGTTTCACATTTTGAAAGCTTTTAACTTCATAAATAATTTTTTTTTAAAAAAAATCCTTGAAAATAGAGTTTTCAGCATTTTTTCCACCTCAGGTGCCTAAAAACCCCATGATCCTAATAAAAGCTGAGCTTCATGTGTGGTTACAAATGTTCTGGCATTGTATGACAGACAACAGTGTTCTTCCTTCCAATATTCAGCCCTCCCCTTAAAAAAAAATATGACCAGACAAAAGATAGCAATATATTAACCATATTGTATGATGTGGATTTTTAGGAACCTTGTACCATTTCTTCCAATATTAGGTAGTCAACTACTTTTAAATGATGTACCTTTTCTGTACCCAAGAAATAAAATGACTTCATTGATTCACTTCTTATAAACTAGACATAACCACATGAGCTGATTTAACTGACAAGATCCGAACAAAGGGAACATATGTCAGCAGCACCATTTGATTTGACTGGAGCACTTCCTTTCTTCTGTAGCATACCACGGAAGGGAACCACAGCTTCACAACGACACCGTGGAGAGACGAACACTGAGAGCATTGGGTTTGGTGTGTATTTGTTAGTGAGCGCAGGTCAGTCATTTCCTGACTAATACACATTTTAAAGATAAGACAGAGGCTATGAGAAATGACTTTAATTGCAAAACAAAGTGGCAAATGACATTTCCTTAGTCTGTCTTACATTGCAAACTTGGTAGAAATAACATATTCCCAGGGAACCTCAGACTCAAACATAGCATCTAGTATTACCTGCACTAGAGAGGTGACGATCCAGAATAACTACTTCTTTCAGTCGACTTGAAAAATGAAGTTGGTCATCACATCCAGGTTGTATGCTAAAATATACAAAGAAATATTCATGAGAACAAGTCATTTTCTAGGTAAGTGAAGCTGAAATATAGAAGCTTTCTCAACACTCAAAAACCTGGCAGCCTGGGCAACCCAAACCTTGTATTTTCACTCTGAAAATGAGTGATGGGCTGAAGTGGGTAGACCAGAGCTCCTGATGAAAGACCATAACGGGAATAGCAGCTAAGAAGACACACCCTAGAAAGTTCTGTGAGTATAACAGACATCTAATAAGAGCTTAGATGCCCCCTTTGCCATTTCTATCACTAGGCAGGATTCCGTCAGCCGCACTCACTTATCCTTGTTCAAGCAAATGTGTGGCTTAGACTCGGGTTTTCAGTTTCTTACATCTTCACAACTTGGCAGTTCAATTTCCTCTTTGATACTTTTATATGAAGATACTTTTTAATGAATTTAATATCTTGGACACTTACTTCAACGTCACCCAAATTTCCCACCCTGTCCTCACTCTGGTCTTGCCATCACTGGTGAGTTCACTACCACACACCATTGTCCAACTGCTTCCTGTGTTGTTTATTCCTTGTCCTTTGGGAAGCCTGTGTCCTCTTTATCTATCTCTTCATCCAATGCCTCCCTAATTTCATCTGTAAACTAATCATTTAGGATTTACAAGAAATGTACAAGTTCTTCCAATAGTTTGGATCAGGGCAATATAAACCCCATAGGAAAAGGAAACCTTTGACAGTATCTATGAGACTTGCAAGTAATGAAGTGCTTTCCACTAACTTAAGACTTCAGTGACTCAATTTACCCACCAATTAAATATTGATATTTGTCACATTCCTCATTAAAACTCAAGAACTACTTAGGAGGAAATGAACCTGTGTTTCTAAATTGCTTGCTCTCTAATAAAAGGAGCTGTGCTGTGTATATTCAAGCTACATTGAAGTGAAACATGTTTCTAAATTATTTATAGTTTTATAAAAGAACCTCGCTATATACTTGCAAGGACTCAGGTCTGAGACAGCAGCATATAAATAATTATGTACCAGATGTGGTGATGTTGACCTTGAAGTGCCAGCACCTGGGAGGCTAAGGCAGAAGGATCTCAAGTTCAAGAGCTATCACAAAAACATAAGATAAATTAATCGTGCTATCACATTTGGAATGAACTTCATGTGCAAAATTTAGCAGTTTTCAAGAGAGAAACACATCAGAGTTTATTGACCAGGCATGCTTGCACACACGTTTGATCCACTGTTCCCATGGCAGATGCAGGAGGATCTTTGAGTTTGAAGCCAGCCTGGTCTGAGTAGTGGATTCTAGGACATCCAGAGCTATACAGTGAAATCCTTTCTCAAATTAAATAAAGGAATAAACAAGGAAACAAGAGAAACCAAAAAAAAACCTCCCCATGCTGAGAAAGAATATGCTTGTTTTTTAACAAATTCAAAGCACCAAAGAGACTTGGGTATTGAAATTATCAGACTATTTGACCTTGGGGAGAATCTGGTATTGATTAACATAGCTTAGAGTGTTCTTACAGTGTCTATTGAGCTTCAGGTTTTAGGCTGGGTGTTTATTTTCTTATCTCATTTATTGCAATTTCTCTCAAAGCTATCACGGAGCTAAGTGTCCTTTACAGGCACTGGATTTTAAGATTGGTATCTGTGGCATAAGATCATGGAGGTGGGTATGGCCCCTGATACTTGTAATGACCACACTTTGGAGGCCCAAGTTAAAGTATAACCTCTGTCTCATACAGAGTACCAGAACAGCCAGGGCTATTTAGCAAAACCCTGTCACAGGAAGAATACCAGAGCTTCTGAAATATCTCAAGAAGGCCCCCATACTTAGAACTGTTTAAGCTCATTTAAATCCCTTTGGATGTGTATAAAGAAGAAGTACTTAATGAATGTCACTCCATCTAATTCAAGTAGCTTTGCCTGAAGTGTTCTCAATTACAAGTGTGTGAGGAGGCTGATTAACTGTAGAAAGTAAGAAAGCATATGTCAGCCCATGTCCATCCAATTTACTGAATCAAATAGGCATCAACTACTGTGGAGATACTGGCATCTACTTCTGTACCTAGCATCATCTCCAAGTACCAAGTAAATGTCTGGGAAGATAGCGTGCTTAGGTTGGAAGTCTGATGCTGTTAAGGTTGCTACATTTGTGTTAAATGCACAATACCTAGCACAGACACTCAACCAAGATGTTCCTCAATAAATAGCTATTGAATGCACCCTAGCCTGCACAATAGGTATGCATTACTTAGGAAGGCTTGGGAAACTCACTTCAGAGTGAATAAGAATATTAAAAGTTATGAGATGTCTGGATACATTTCTATAAAGCTTTGTCTACTTTTAGTTTTATATGTATGAGTTTGCCTGCATGTATGTCTGGGCACCATGTGTGTAGGGCCCATAGAGGGTAGAACGGGCCCTAAAATGCCTGGAATGGAGTTTGGATGGTTGGAGCCTCCCTGTACTAGAAACTAAACCTAGGTCCTCTGCAAGAGTAACAAGTACTCTTAACTATTGAACCATCTCTCCAGCTTCCCCTGGTTATATTTCTAACTTTATCATTACTTCATACGTTAACTACTAGTCCTGACAGAACTTAAATAGTCCAATGAGTGAGGGCTATAACAGCAAAGATGTTCTAACCAGTCTTTCTTCTGCAATTAGACCTGAGTTACAATGTATCTACGACAAGCTTCATTTTATAAACAGAGCTTCATACTGCAACCTAAGAAAAGCATGGCAGTATTAATAACCAGACATCTTTAACAACTTTCTTAAAAATTAAGAACACAGAACCAGAAGCCCGCAGGATATCACTGAAAAGAATTTTCATGATATCTAGACAATTTAGTGCCAATGCTAATAACTGACTCCTGCTGGTCCCATTCTTCCCGACAAAAGGAAGCCATTCATCCGTGCTGTGATGGGTCCTTCCTGTGAGACACTCTGAGCTGGATTAATGTGTTGCAGATGATGCTGTTGGAGAAAGCTGCTGACCCTGGAACAACTACTGACCAACCTGGGATTTAGTTATCTTACGTTTATTTTATTTCTTCCCCTGATACGTTCCTGGCCCTTAAAGAAAGCACACAAAGAATAGACACAAATCAAGTGCAGTAAACAGACAGGAAAGGTGGGCAGTAGAAGACTGGATGCTAAGGAAAGATGTCTTCTAGTCAGACAATCTTTCCTCCATCGGACTTCTGAACATCCTGCATTTCAGAAGATGAAATCAGAATTTTTTGTTCATATAAAGCAGGACCACTATTTAAAAATGATATATTTGTGTGCATGGTGTGAGTGTGATTGTATATATATGTGAGTATAGGTGTGTGACTGTGAGTATGTATATGTGTGTGAGTGTATGAGTGAGTGTGTGAATGTATTTGTGGGTGTGTTGCAAGTGTGTGTGCAAGTATATGCATATGTGTGCAAGAATATGTATATGTGTGTATTTATGTGTACATGTATGTGTGTGTATGTGTATGTGTGAATGTGTGTGCAAGTGTTCATGTGTTCATGTGTTCATGTGTGTGTTACTATGTTTAAGTGTGTGTGTGCATGTGTGAGTGTGGACATTGGTCAAAAATGTGCCTTTCATGTCATGTCCCTGTCTCCCTGTCCATGGCTCATCATTTCTCGTACGTACACGCTACTTCAGGGTTTTACCTGACTGCTAGTGATATGAACTCAGATCCTCAAGCTTGCACAGCCAGCACTTACCCAACTGAGTCACTTTCCTGGCTCCTTAAATTCTTCAACTCACGTTATGTTTACTCTGAATGCTGGGGTCAGGGGTATGAAATACAATGAAACGAAAGGCCAGAGCATTAGATGTGATAATGTTTCTAGCTCTGTTAATTGCATCCTGAACGCTTGGTGGTTAAATCCTTGCTGAAAGAACATTTGGAGCTGAGAAAGAATCATTAATAACTCCACAAGAATTTGTTAAGTCAGAAAGTAATCCTCTACCGAAGTCCTTAGATAGTCAGGACCTCCCCGGGAATATTCTCATACTGTGTAAAGATTATCCTCATGGAACCTTAGAAAGGCATCCTTTTGAAACCCCAAGGTTATTAATTTCCTTCAGGATAAACAGACAAATTAGTAAATTATCCATGAGACCTCAGGCATAAACCACTCTATGGGATCCAGGCAAGCCACTCCAAGATAAATGCCTTCATTTGCCTTAAAATTAACCCCATGGCTCTAATAATGTCATTTTATAGAGTATGTGAACTTAAATCTGTGATTGATCTCCAGGTATATGAATTTAAAAGCTTTGATTAAAAATGTTCTAAATATTTTTAATCGTTCCCTCCTTCCTCCCCATAACAGTAAAAATGAAAATAAGGCTGCCCACAACCTGGCCAAATATTTAGATAAAGAACGTGTCCGTAGCCGGCAATATCTTAAATGTGTCTGAGTTATCCTACATGCTACTGAAATAGTGAAACTGTCAGCCTGGGACTTTGTATATATTCCTCATTAGGTTGCCTCAAAGACCCCAGGGTAGGTAGATCTGCATTTTAAAATTTTGTATTTTTCCATGGTTTATATTCCTCATAAAATGCCTGAGAACTTTATAGAGGATGTTACATTAATATGTGTTATTATAAATATGATTTAAATATCTAAAGCATTACAGAGTGATTACTGTTCAATAAGGCAGCATGCATAAAAGGGTTATCTCCACACTGTGCTGAGGTTTCCATAATATAATATAATGAATTGTTCAATATAGTTTGCATGCTATTTGTCTTTGCTTCTGCCTCGGCTCGAGGGAAACTGATGTGCAGTCCTCTAACAAGACAGTCGTAAATTGTAGAACAATAAACAGCCCTTGAGATCTTTACATGGTATGTGGTTAGCAAGCAATTCATCTTGAGAAACTTGATTTAATACGACAAAGGAGCTTCTCTGACAATGGCCAACATTGTTTTAAACCGCTGTTAAATCAATTAGTACTTTGGAAGCTCCTAATGTCTCTGCCACTCTCCCAACCCAGCCTAAGACTTCCAGCTGGTGGTTTTCTAAAGAAAAAAAAAGGTGTAGGGAGCCCCTGCATGGATGCACTCAACTTCCATGGAAAACATTAAAGATGATCCCAAATAAAAGGAGGCGCGGGGCAGCCTCCTTAAATCACCAAGATCTATGTAGGAGCTCCCTCTGTTTTTCTGAATTACTCATACTGTAGCCAAGGATAAATTAGGAAGAAGGGAGCTATTATTCTAGAGTCAAGACTATTAGGTTAAGTACCCAAGAAAGTGCTGTAAGTCTTAGGAGGCTGGTTTTGTTTTCTATATGGTGCGCATTTCCTTTGCTATATATCTTAGTGTTCTGTCCATGCTGTACTGGAGCAACACAAGACACTCACAGCTATTACTTTCTCCTCATTTAAGTATTAAGTTGCAAAGTAGAGCCTGACTTAAAAAGAAACAATAAACAACATCCACCTAAGAGAAACATAATAGTAACCATTTCTGGGTCCCCAGCAGGCAAGTTATTAGATCCCCCTTGAACAGCGCAGAGCACATTTAACACGGCAAGGTGTGCCCCACATTTTTTATGGCAATTCCTCTTTGCTTTTCATTTCACCGTATTTTTAAAAGACAATTCTTGGGCAATTTCTTTCTTTCCCTTTTTAAAAATTTTAAGTTTTTATTTATTTACTTTTTGATGAGGGCATACCATTACTCCCTTTTAAATATCTCAGAGCTCCTGCTAGCTCCTGTTTTCTGTAGGATTAAAGCAGTCTGTGAGGACAGCCTCTGGTCAGAGCCTCCTCAGCCATGCCAGGTCTTTTCTTTCGGGGCAAATTCATTCGACTTTCTTTAGCCATGGCTGGCTGGCTGAAGAAAGAAACAAAGCAGATCGAAAGCAAGCAGGTCTCAGCCAGTTCACCTTTCCATTTTGTTTTTATTAAAATGATGCTATCCCACTTCTTTTTATTTGACTTTAAAAAAAAAAAAAAAAAAAACAGCACCTCCCTCTGTCTGCCCTGGTTATGTGTAAGTACAGGTAGCATTGACCTGAGCTCAAGTCTGGTTTCTTCTGACAGAATGAGAAATTCAGATTTTCAATGCCTCTTATCATTTTGCAAAAACGCATGGAGCCAGGGATGTTCTGGGAAGCCTGTTTCCTATGAATATTCGTATGTGTAGCAAGCCCAGTCGTATGAGCATCTCCTGTAAAGGGAAACAGGTGGAAATGGCTTTTCCACTCCAATCGGCTCACTCCTAATTCACAACTGAGTTCCAGGCCATTGTCTTAGCCCGTGAGGACACTGGACACGTTCGATTTCATTCTCTTCTGTGCATGTCACTTCTCAGCACCGTGAGACATGATTAAGTCATTAGCCCTTCTGTTTACCACTTCTCTCTGCTTTCCTCTTAGAGCTGTAAGGACCTCAGAAGAACCGGAAGTAATTCTTCCTCTGCTTTTAGAATCCATTTCTCCTCCACATGTATTTATCTTACTCTTTCCACAAAGATAGTGGCGAAGGTCTGGACATGGTGCCCAGAAGATGACACACTGGCCTTGAGGGAGACTGTAGAAGTAACAAGTTCTTAGTTCCTTCTCCTTTTTTTTTCATCCTTAAAGTAGATCCTGAAACCCAGAAAGGTTTTTCTCTGTCCCTTCCCTGACCTCTCTGGTGAAGGTCAGGGGCCTTGAGTTTGACAGGCATCTTCCCTTCACAGAGAAAAAGAGCTCCCCTGTCTCTGAGGACCCAGGATAGGAAGCTGAGTCTGAGCTATAAGGCATAATTAGCCGCTCTCCTGCAAGGATTGCCACTGGATCACTATTCCATGTCCGATGGCACTTCCCCATGAATCCCACCTTTCAACCCATCCAACATCAAAACTGACAGGTTTCCCTGATTCTCCAGCTCTTCACTTATCACATAAAGTGTATGCGAAACAAATTCGTGTGTGTGCTAGTCTTTCCTCTTCAGCACTCTCATGGAGTTGGCAGACATTGTCCACATTTTCTGAAAGGAAGAATGGAGGTGCAAAGTGGAAAAACATCCAAGGGGACTGGGAAAAGTCGACGCCAAAACTAGGCGATTTAAATCATTTAATAACTTCTGCAGTGTTTTGATTGGAAAGAAGGCGTCTAGCAGAAAGCAAGAGAGTGCTCTGGTATTAGGTACCTTTTAAAAACTATCCAACTGTTTATTCTCACACATTTTTTTCCTTTGTCTTCTTAGGTATCAATAAAACTTTATTACATCTTGGGACTTGTCCAGCACAGCTGTATTTAGCCTTGTCGTTCATCTAGGAGGTGATTTTGTGGCAATGGAGATGATTTAGCCAGTAAAGCACTCAGTATAGGGGCTTGAGGACCTAAGGACAGATTCCAACACCCACACAGCACTTACCTACATCCCCAACCCGGGGCAGTGGACACATGATGCTCCCTGGGGTTCATTGGCCAATCAAGCCCCATCTCAAAACACAAGGTGGAAAGCAACCGAGGAAGATGTCAAATGCAGATGTCTGTGCATACATGCACATCTGCACACACGTGAACAGGCACACACACCACACACATTGGAAAAGATGAACTTCTGGTCACAGAGATGGTATGAGGAAGTCCTATCCCCCATGTTATCCTTCAGGGAACCAAAATAACAACTTCCTTGCAGCCAAATCTTCAGTGATTTTCAGCTCTAACAGGAGCCACACAGCAGGGTCTCAATAGTTAGTAACAGTTTCATTGATTATTATAGAAACCACTCTTGCTCAAAACGGGACCGTTCAAACTGTAAGAGGGGAAATGACAGCGCATGGCTCCCTGCTGTCACTTCGGTCCAGCAGAAATCCTATCCAAGGGTGTTTTCTCCAATTTTCCCCTTTCACCTCATTCACATGTTGCTTTATATTATGGTCTGTCCACACTTTTAGGCAATCAGAGACTCGTGGCTCAGTTTGTGGGTTATTCTGGTCCACTATGATTATTTCCTGAAGTGCCTGGCAGGTAGGTGACCATTTTGTTTCTAGTTGGGTTCTTTGTCAGGAAGTGGAAACAAAAGGATTGTAAATTGAATGAGTTCACTCTCCAATTTCAGAGATTCGTAACAGAAACAAAAGGAAGAGCTCCCTTTCCCATGTAGGAATCTAAACTCTGTACTCACCTAACAAAATCAATTGAGGGAATTTTTTAATTTTGTTTTGTTTTTGCTTTGGCCTCTTTAGGGCTTTCAAACTGCACTAAATCTATTCAGCTTTGTTCTTGACAGGTTAGTGGCCATGCACACAAGGAAACTGTGGGCAGAAAGCAGAGCAACTCTAACAGTAGGCAGGGCTTTGTGTTAAATACTGTCGACAAGGTAATGTGTCCACAGAAGTAGCTGTGCCAAGGAAGGCAGAGAAAATGAATTCATTGGTGAAATGTTAGATGGTTTCACAGCAGAGAACAAGAGCTTTTCTGTTTGTGTCTGACTGACGATCTCAGATGTAGAGGGGAATCTGAATGTTCAGTCAAGGCATCACGAAGACTATTAAATGCTCTCAAAGACAGATAATGGCATAATCCTGCTTTGTTCTAATTTTTATGTATTTTGAAACCATTTCCAATTGCTCATGTTATGATATGATATGATATGATATGATATGACATATGATATAGGAGAAATTATCCAATCCTTTGGCCCGTCAATCTAGAAAACCCCCAATATTAGAAGTCAAAGCAAAATAAATAAATAAATAAATAAATAAATAAATAAATAAATAAATAAATAAGAAGTCAAAGCAACATCAGTTGGGAGTATTGTTCAACTCTGATGGGCACTCAGCGTGCACAGCGTCTTGGGTCTGACACATGCAGAGCAAGAAGACAAAAAAAGAAAACATAAAGATAAGCAAAGGGCAAAGCATAATCCAAAAATAATTCAAAATTGATCTCATTTACTTTAAATTCAGTTTCAAGATGAGTTTTAACAAGTTGAAGAAGTGCTGAGAGAGAGCATGCCCAGTAGCTTGGAGCTGAGATGGAGGAGAGGCTGAGAGAGAGCATGCGCAGTAGCTTGGTGCTGACATGGAGGAGAGGCTGAAAGAGCATGCCCAGTAGCTTGGTGCTGACTTGGAGGAGAGGCTGAAAGAGCATGCCCAGTAGCTTGGTGCTGACCTGGAGGAGAGGCTGAAAGAGCATGCGCAGTAGCGTGGTGCTGAGAGAGTGCATGCTGAGTAGCTTGGTGCTGACATGGAGGAGAGGCTGAGAGAGAGCATGCGCAGTAGCTTGGTGCTGACATGGAGGAGAGGCTGTTGTCTATAAAGCTCAGACTTGAGAACATAAAACTGAGTTCTGTGGTATCTTAAGTTTATGTCTTAAAGTTCAGCTGTCTTTGAAGCTCTCTTTTGGTGTATGACACTTGTGTGCTGTAGGCTAGACCTTCTGGGTCCTGGCAGGCATGGTGGAGCAGGTCTGTAATCCACCACTGAACACACGGAGATTTAGAGGCTAGTGACAATGAGTTTCAGGAGAGCCTGGGATAGAAGGCAAGGATAAACCTCACAGAGAAAGCGAGGAGGAGATAATGAGTTACAAAGATACTGAAGGGCGATGGCTCACAGTCATCTTCTGCCCTACACACCAAGACTCTCGAGAATCAGAAGGCCTCTCTCAGGGTTTTACAGTCTTCCCAATTGAATTCCTTCATTCTGATCCCCAAACACTTTAAACAGCTCTTGGTTTCCCTGTTCTGCATCCACACTTTGTGCCTTCTGTGATCATTTGTCAGAAGGGGATTATTCTCCAAACAATGCACCCGTGTGTCCCAAATAATTATGAGCTTGTAGGTTGCATAACTTCTCGGAATCTCACCTTGATTTTGTTGGCTTTCTGTGGTACTCAGACAAGTCAGTGTCCCCTAAACACATCAGAAGCATGCAAGTGTTGTCTTTTGCTTGCACAAAGTGGGTCATCCATTGATACTCAGCAAGAGAACAGCTTGTGCCATGGAGGCCTTTCTGTTCCGCACTTTTCAGACTGGGAATTAACTCTTTCTCAAATTTATTTTATAATCAAAAGCAACTTGATAATGTCCCGTTTCACAGACACCTAGTGGTGGCATGTTGTGGTCACTACAGAAGCTTGCGTAGCTTGAAAGTCGTGGCGTGGGTCTTCATGAAATTACACTTTGTGGTTTCCTCTCCACATGCCATTTCTAAAGTCCAGCAAGAAAATAATGACAGGCAGCATTGCAATAAAGGCGGCTGTCTCCTCTCTTCCTTATGTGCTAAAATTCTGCTTGCCGCAGGCAGTGGGTACCATATGGAGGGAGGCTTCTTTGCTGTCAGTATATGGCCCCGTGGTGTTGTACAAAACTCCCTTTTCCTCATTAAAGGCACACAAAAGTCTAAAAATACACCCTCTGCTTTTTCATCCTTTGCTTTTGCAAACCTCTGGGGACAATTCCAAGCCAGCTGGTTTCTCTTGGTCAGGTGAGGACAGTGAGCTGAAGTGCCTACAGGGCAAAGCAGGGAAGCAGAAACACCCAGCTCCAGGCTCAGAATCAAGGCCTTGACACAGGCTCAGAATCAAGGCCTTGACACAGACTCAGAATCAAGGCCTTGACACAGACAGGCTCAGAATCAAGGCCTTGAAACCATGAGCAACTTTTAGGAAGATTTTACACCATGAAGTTTCCTGCTGTGGGCGTGCCCTAGAAGAGCCTCCGCTACAAAACTTCAGGCTCAGTAAGACAGCCAGTCATGACCACAGTCATGACCACAGTCACCGTAGATGTAGCAGGAAGGGTGCCAGAAAGCCGCAACAGGGATCCACAAGCTATGGTCAGCCTCTGGGGTCTGGATCCAAATGGGGCTGTCTGGAAGACTAGCTCTCTAATTCTTCAATTTTATTTAAAATTTTAAATTTAAGATTATGGGTATTTTGTCCACATATGTATCTGTACCTGGTGTCATGGAGCCCTAAAGAGGGCATTGCATCAGTTTCCCTAGAGCTGGGGTGATTGGAAGCTGCCACTGTGAATGCTGGGGTTAAAAATGGATCCTCTGGAAGTACAAGTGTTCATAAGTCCTGAGTCACTTCGTCAAGACTAACTCTCTTTAAAATGTTTGCTCAGGAGCATGGAGACAACCATGCCCCAAACATCGCTTAGCTCCCGTCACGGCTATGCCTAAACTCTCCGTGGTCTTCATTTTATTACTGTGCTACACAAGCCACCTGGAAGAAAGAGTAGCACGTAAAAGCATTTGAAGCATTTTACCTTTACTTTTTTTGTTTGAGACAGGGTTTCTTTATGTAGCCTTGGCTGTGCTGGACCCACTTTGTAGTCCAGGCTGGCCTTGAACTCACAGAGACCTGCTTACCTCTGCCTCCAAATGCTGGGGTTAAAGGCATGCACTACAGAATTTAGGTCTTAACCTCTAATGCTGAAGGGACAGTAAGATGCCATACAAGTGCTAACAATCCACAAGCTATCTGTAGCACTTTTATTGTTCATAGTGGATCTTCCCCACCCAAATACAGGGCACATTCTGTACTGGAGACAGCGAACCCTCATCTCCTAAGGTGACAGACAGTTAAGAGAGGGTTAGCTTTTTCCCAACTGAAATCTCAGAATGTAGATGAGACTTTATTAAGAACCATTCTGCTTCTATTCACACAGAGACTCCAGAGAACTGACATAAACCAGTGCTGCCACACTGCCTGGGGAGCAATTCTGACTCTAGCAGTGGAAGACACAAAGTCCACCAGTCTCTTAGAGCCAGTTTTACAGAATAAAGAACTGAACTGTATGCTAGCTTCAGACTACCTCTGATTTTTAGTCTGTTATTTTTTTGAAAAGTGTTTACAGATATTGTGAGTTAGGTCAAATATATTATCTGGGTGCAAAGCATTCTTGTAATCAGGACTCCATACAACATATTCTGTGTTCTTTGTATCCCATTAGAATTACACATGCTGTGATCTTCAGAAACACTACAGAAATACAGATAGATGATAGACAGACAGACAGACAGACAGACAGACAGACAGACAGATAGACAGATAGACAGATGATAAGGATAAGTGATAGGTAGTTAGATGATAGATGATAGATAGATGACAAATGATTGATAGATAATAGATAGATTCATAGATAGATTATAAGCAGATAAATAGATGATAGACAAGTGATAAGTAGCTAGATGATAGATAGATAGATAGATAGATAGATAGATAGATAGATAGATAGATAATTTCTTGCTACACATATGTATTTTTAATACTAATTAGATTGGTAAGGTGAGAAAGTGCTTGATTTGAAAATATGAAGAACTGAGTTTGGATCTCTAGCACTGCATTAAGTACCAGGTGGAAGGTACTTATGATCCCATCACCCAAAGGTGAAGGGTATGTGGAGTTTACTGACCAGCCAGTCCAACTCAATCAGTGAGCTCCAGGTTCAGTGGAGAAATGGAGAGCAGTTGAGGAGGGCACACAGAATTGACTTACATCTCTACAGGCATGCATACACTTATACACACACACACACACACATGCACACAAACACCATTTATACAGACAAATGCTACACAAATCCATATGGATAAAAATACTTACAAACATCTATTGCTTGACCTTATCTAAGTGGTCTTATGAGATGATCATCAGATAGATATGGAATACTTTTGAAATGTGTTTGGTAGAATTTGAAATATTCCTGTGTTTCATCTTTCTTTCAGACTGTTTAATCTGTCAGCTATATCAGACATCTTGTTAGAGCTAAGATTTCAGAAAACACTTTTTCCCTACTCTAGTTTTAAATGAATAAGAATACACTTATTCAAAAGAGTTTGATCAAACACAGGAGTTGAAAGAGGGTGCTTATAGAATGCAGTCTGAAACAGAAGGGCATGAAACCATGAATTGTATTGAGTGACTATGTAGAGCATTCTACACAAACAGAGAGCACGGAAGGGCTAAGATCATGACAGGGCAATTAAACAGAATTAGTATGTAACATGGACTCAGCATTCCGCATGGAACCAAAGGGCTTCAAACATCAGGCGCTACTGGGTACTAAACACTTGGAAGATATACGTACATGCATTTGTACAGCTTTGTCTTAAAGCAATATTTTCTAATTAAGGCTGGCAACTTACTTAGAACTTCCTGGTTCAAGTCTCGGGAAAAAGCTACCACATTCACAAATACAAAATAGAAGTATATGTAATCCAACCTCATGAATTTCTACCTTGGTCATACTGAAAGGCCTGGAGAGATGGCTCAGCCATTAAAGGCGAGGCTCACAACTAAAAGTATAAGACATACTGAAGCCTCTATTAGTTACCAAGAGAAATACTCACTTACATTGTTTGTAGGAAATAAGGTGTTAGTAAAACCTAGAAAATAAAAAGGGGGGGACCAACAAACAAACAAACACACCCAACACCTCGAGCTTTCACACACTAATTAGCAATGGAAGACACAGAAAGACAGACTTACAACAGTAGATTCAGGGCTCCTATAATTGTAACCAGAATGATATGTTCTGGTTATTGTAATATACTGTTTGCTTCATAAGAAGTTTGAACTTCTGTGGCAAAGGCAAAACAAATCCACATACTTGAGATGACCCACTTGAAGGTTATATTAGAGACCAGGCCCACGAAGGACTTGGAAGTTCACCATTCCAACCCTGAACAGCCTTCTGCAAATGACTTTCAGTTATGACTTTGTATCTGACACATGAGGCAGCCCCACATCCTCTGCTCTTTGCTTCCCCTTCGCCAGCCTCACTGCTCTATCTGGGAGCATGCAGCCTTCCTCCACTCCTTGCTGTGGTTACAAGTATCTGCAGATGTAGCCCACACTGTTCTCTGATAGACAGGTGCAGGGATGGATCTCGCCTCTGAAACGGTGCTGGGAATGGCCGCCAGTTGTGAAGAAGAATAACAACCGGCAGCTACTCTGATTGGTGCTGGCACGCAGAGTTTCTTCTGAGATCCAAATGCCTTGAGAACCAAATGTTCCTGGGATTCAGGCTTTCTTCAGCCAACAAAGCTTAGGTCAAAAAGCTAATTGGCTACTTGAAACTTTGCTTAGATATCTTTACAGGAAACAAAGAAGGGTTGTTTGCGTTAACTCACATATGCATATATCAAGGAGCTGATGGCTAAACAGATAGAAGAGAAAAAGCCAATTCCTGCTTTGAAACACTTTCCCTTTCAAGGTGAGGCAAAAAGAGGTATCTAAAAGAACAGTGTGAAGTGCATTTTCTATAGAAATTTCCACCAAATGGTTCCTCTTTGCATTCTTCATGTAATCGTGTCTTTAGTGATACAAAGGCTTTTGTGCTGTAATTGTTCCAAGTTAAAAGGATCTAGAGAAAGCCAAGAAGGAAGAAGGGATGGAAGGAGAGAGAGAGAGAGAGAGAGAGAGAGAGAGAGAGAGAGAGAGAGAGCATGCCTTTGTGAGACATGCACTTGGTAGATTACACACAGTATCTTGTCTCTGTACCAAGAAAGTACCTCATCTATATTCTTGCCCTATGTGCCTCACTAGCCTCTTTCTCCTTTGCCCCTCACTCAGATGCCACAGCTTCTGTAGGACATGGCAGAAAGAATGACATGGCATGTGAGCATTCTGATTAGATTCTGGAAAATAAATGTTTCCTAAGTGTCCCTTCATGAGTGGACAGTTTGGTGTGAGATCTAGAGAGCCCTGGAGGCAGAACTTCCGGGACACTGTTGCTAATGAACATCCCTCGAACACTGACCTCTGTGTATACCACTGTGCCAGGGACCACACAGAGAGGCAGGCAGACATGCTCCTTAAAGTTCACAATTGGAAGCATGTGACAGTAGGCTGAAAAAATGGGTAACAAGCCACCATGAGATTATGTCCTGGAAATAAACCATGAAATGAACAAAATAAAAGATGAAGGAAGGAAGTTGGGGGAAATTCTGGCATAGAACTGTGTTGAATATAAACAATTGCTTTTCATTAAGGTTCATGGCCTCTGATGAGAAACATCCTCCTGTTTTATTTCCCCTGGTGGTAGAGCTTGACAGGCTTTTTATGTAACCCAATCAGATGAGGGAGGCTAGTGACAAAGAAATGGGCATATGACTTATGGATAGGTTGTCAGATTGGCCAGGTCCACTGAGTGGAAGGGCAGTGGACGCCATGTGGAGGCAGGGAAATCTCAGAGACACGCCATCTAACCCAAGATAAAAATCCAGATCTGTCCCTATATTCCATAACTGTATCACAGAGCGTGAATGACCATGTGTATCCTATGGTTACATCCAACCTTGAAGCCTGACCACTCATGCAGAGTCACATTCTGCCTCATGGTAACACAGTAGGGAAGAGGTCCTGAGGCAGGGCTTAGCTCACAAGCTGACTACTTCCTCTGAGAGCAGTTCAGTGGCAGGGCATAGCATCTAAGGATAGAGATGTGGAGGAAGGAGTAAGGATCCATGAGTGAAAGCAAAGCAAAGATCTGAAGCGCTCACATCTACACATCTTCAGTGTAAGCATAGTTGTCCAGTGTAGTCTTTGGCTCTTACAAATGGTTTCTCTTTTCCAGGTAACCTGACCTATTAACCAACTGTCAGAAACAATACCAAGCCCACATTATGATAGCGTTCAGTCTGGTGGTAATGCAGTATTTGTGGATAACCCAATGACAGTCTTATAATCGTCCAATGCTATGTACACAGCTGACAATGCTCCATGCCTTCTAGAAGTGTGCTCTCAGGGTATTGTGTAAGTCATTTTCTCAGTGTTCCTACCAATGCTGATGCAGTCTCTAGAATGACTGACAGCTTGGTTATTCCCATCACTTTGCCTCAAATACCAATGCATATCATACGAGGAAGAAAAAAAGAATCCTTTGGATATGAAAGGTTTCCTGATAAACTAAAGGGAGAGAAAATATTAAGAATGTACTCTAATGAGCTTTTAGAATAATGGGGCCTTTTAAATCAGGATGGACAAAGTTGGCAAGTGCAGAGACGTACCAGGCTGGGGAGGCAGGGGCGTGGCACAGACCATTGCATGCCTACCCTTCGTCTTCATTCCTTGCTTGATCTATAGGCAGGATGGCAGGACAAGATGTGCCATGGCTGCAAGTCTTCACTAGTAAATTTACAGCTATATACAGGACAAGAACATGGGAGCAGCTCAGCCCCTCAAACCCAATCCAAACCGAAACTATCTGAAACCTTCCATCACTTTTTATCGGAAATTTCCTGGAAAAACTCAAGGATAATAAAGAGCTATGCACATGGCCTGTGTTTCATATACTTCATCATTATTGTGGCTACTCTGCTTCACTTGCTTAGTGGAGTTGTTTTTTTATCAATATAAGCAGGCCTTCTTTTTTAAGATTTCCATTTTCATAGTTTCACTCTTATACTGACAGCTGCCTAACAGGCAAGTGAAAATATAATTGCCTACGGAAGAATATTCTAGGGCCAATCCTGTCTCTTTTATATTAAAAAGAAGTTAGACAGGCTCACTAAGCCTCAGGCTTCTGAACTTGATGTCAATTTTGAAATTCATTTTATATTTCATATGTTGTATTCATATATTTTCCTAGATATATCAAATGATTTTTTTCCAGGATTAGCTTAATAATATATTTCTTCCCTGCTTTGTCTCGCATATTGGTTATTGTACTTAATCTAAACTGTAAGTCATTTGCTTTGGTAACTGGCAGCGGACTACCTCTCCTCTCTGCTTCGAAGTATTATCTAACTGGCTTCTAAATGTTTGAGGTTGAATTTAATGTAGCATTTTAAGAGAATGATCACACATGCACAAGACAATGAACACACATGCACATCTTTGTTGTACATTTCTTTTCTCAGTGTTTGCAATCCCACTAATGTGCCACCTCAACTGTTCTGTGCCCCATCTTTGAACCAGAAACTCTCATTCAGGACTGAACAGGTAGTAAGAGAAAATATTAGAGAGGATAGCCTTATTTTTTTTGTTTCTCAAGTGCAAAACACTGAAGTTCCTTTCGAGTTTTCTAACTGCCCGTGTTAGCTTCCCTGATCCACTTTTGTAGAGCCCTTGCCCTCCAACTACTGTAAGTATGACATTCCTCTCTTTGAAAACTGGTGGGAGAGGAGGATGCTCCATCAGTGACTCCTTGAGGAATAAAGCCTTAAGGAGAGGCAGAGAGCTGAAGGCCAGGGCAGGAAGACAGGATGTTCACGTCATATCAGGCTTCGTCTCGATCGTGGACTTGGGGCTACTGTCACTTTAAGTTATCCTCTGATGCCTTGTGCTTTCTTAGAGCTACAGAAAAGGGAGAGAAACTGAGATACAATGTTTCACTGGTTCTATTTTTCCTCTACTCCTTACCTCTTACAGATCTCCAGGACTTGCCATTGATCCTCCTCTGCTTCCTACACAGAGTCACAAAGACTTGTTTGACTCATGTGAGCACATTCCCGTGGCTATTGAGTACCAGGAAGAACATCTGCATATTGGCACACTGTTGTTGCTAGTTCCCACATCAACAGAAATGAGGGGCTCGGAGGATGAAGGCTGACCCTCCTTTGAGACATCATGAGAGTGCTGAGGGACCCGAATGTGCTGCCACTGTGGCTGTTGCCTCTGGGGACCCTGCCCTGTTGATTCTGGGAATTTCTGTCCCTACATGAGTTTGCTGCTTAGTTTTAACTGTCAATTTGATACGACCAAAAAAAAAATATGTCTTAATGAAAGAAAAAGAGAGTCTTCATGAGGAGTTTTCTAGCGTTGTTTGGTGAGTGTACCTGTGAGGGTGTTGTCTTGATTGTTAACTCAAGTAAGAAGACCCAGCCTGAATGTGAGCATCACAATTCGTGAGCTGGACTCCAACAGCAGAAAGAAAAAATAGCCAAATACTAAGAACACAGAGATTCCTTCCTTCCTTCCTTCCTTCCTTCCTTCCTTCCTTCCTTCCTTCCTTCCTCCCTTCCTTTCTTTCTTCCTTCCTTCCTTCCTTTCTTCCTTCCTTCCTTCATCATTCACTCATTTTTCATTCATCATTCAATTAATCATCACTCATCCATTCATTCATTCATCCAGACCCACATCTTGGCTTGGCTGTAGATATTATACTTTAAGTTCCTGCCTTAACTTCTCCACCCTGATGTACTGTAACCTGCAACTGAAAGTGAAACAATCTTAGATTTCCCTAAGGTGCAATTCTTGTCAGTGTATTTTATCACAATAGAGCTGGGACTAGAACAGAGTCCATCTGGGCACACATCTGGGAGCAAGGGGGAGCTCAGAAATCTGTGCTGAGGCTCCTCAGAGCTCATCTGCACAGACTGCTGGGGGTCCCTATTGTGACTTTCAGAGAGGTACAGTGGGTAGTCATGGCCTCTGTGGTCTTTGTCATCTTTTCAGCAGGAAGTTGGAACTGTAGCACAAATCCATGCTACCAATAACTCTGGCAGTTGGCTTTTAAGCTTTGGGATAACCTTGGATACCACCTTGTTCATCAGGCTTCTGGGCCAACACACACTCTTGGAAGCTCAGCGTATGCCTACAACCTCAAATTGGGGTGAGGAGACAGTGTGAGAGCAGAGCTGGCATTCCCAGACCCATTTCTCTTGGCAGCAACACACAGTATGTCTTTCACACTCACCAGAGGGGATGTGCATTCTCTGTACTCTCTGCCTCTCTTCTCAGAGAGAAGTTGAAGGCTGCAGAGAGCAGAAAGAGCTGACAGACAGACGACTGGGTTCAGGGCATGAATGCAATAGAAACTGTTCACTCGGACACATGTCTGTAAACTGGGAAGTCCATGCAACTAAGCCCTGGAAGACTCCTGAGTGGTCCCAGTGCACATAATGCACATAAGCACACAGTTGATCTCCCTATGGCCTAAATCACTACTGGCCAAAGACTAAACCATGGCTTAGGGCACAAAGGTTAATAGAAGAGTAACCTAGTGAAGAGCCTAGTGGTGGACAAGCAGAAAACCTACTTGCATTTAAAAATACTTTATGACTCAATCTGGCCATTGCTTTACCCTTCCAGTTTCTCTTCTTCCAACCAGCTCTTTTTTTTTTTTTTTTTTTTTTTTTGAGACAGGGTTTCTCTGTGTAGCTCTGGCTGTCCTGGAACTCACTCTGTAGACCAGGCTGGCTTCGAACTCAGAAATCCACCTGCCTCTGCCTCCCAAGTGCTGGGATTAAAGGCGTGTGCCACCACTGCCCAGCTCCAACCAGCTCTTAAATGACTCTTCATAGGTGTTTCCTAAACTTGTTTTTCAAGCTAGCTGCTTTGGTGCGTCTCTGGACTAATACTGTGTGGCTTTCATAATCGGCCACCACATGCCTTGACTTTTTTTTTTCCATGTGCAGTCCTTGGTTGGTGGTTGAGACCCTGAGAGCTCTGAGGGTACTAGTTAGTTCATATTG
>NW_022196903.1:137662746-137667475 GCF_008632895.1 Mastomys coucha | reverse complement strand
TAGTGTCTCTGGCTAGAGCTTGTCCTGTCCCTGCCACCCTGCAAGTCCCCTGCGACTCGTGGGGCCTGATGCCTTGACTTTTTAAGATGCTTCCTATCACAGCAATACCTCATTCATGAATCCTCCTAGCTTTTATTTTATTATTTTATTTTTGGTGATGATATTGTCTTAATGATTTTTATTTAGCTTTTCCTCCACTTCCATCCTTACCTTTCCCTCTAGAACGCTTTCCAGCTCTGTTTCACAGAGGCCACGAAGGAAACCCTGAGGCCCAGCGAACCCTCTCCTCAACCCAGAAGGCTGAGCACAGCGGCCCTCTGTGCTCCCTCAATAACCTCCAAATCCCTTTAATAACTGAATCTGCTCAAACTTTAACCTGAAAGACTCAGGAGAGTACCAAGTTTTAAATTTCCTCCCAGGACAATGCTACTATTACCTGCATTCACAGCACACCCGACTGCCAGCATGCTGTTATTTGCTACGTTCCCTTAGGAACAGTAACATTATTTCAATCCACAGTCTCGGCCATATATGATTGCTGCAGACGCTGGGCAGATCTCCAGGTCTGAACTGGGCAAAGTTACAAGGACTACAGTGAGGCAAGCAAGAGCATCCTTCCAGGCAAGCAACATGGGTGATTCTATCTGGCTTGACACTATCAAGGGCTTGGTTCTCTTTGCATTTCCACTAAGACACTAATAAGGTGACATTGTAGAGGTGCTTTGATGGATATATGCCTAGAAACTCCTGAAGCACAGAGAGAAAATGCTGTAACCTTTTTTGGCTTTTCAGCTGCTGAAAGAGAAAAGAACATCTTCCCTTTCCCGAAGAACAGAGCTTGCTGTTTGGTTATTAAAGCAGGTTAAAAAAATAAATAAAATTCAATTAAACTTTGAAGGGGGTGAACTTTTAAGAAGGAGGAGTTGGAGGAATTGGAAACAAAGTGTGGGTGCATGGGGTTCAGTCTGGGAGTCCTGAAAAAGCCATCAGTGGTAGAGGGCCCCAAGAGTAAAAGAAGCTTCACTGCCCCCTGGGCCCCTGCACTCCTCCGAGACGCGGCCTTGGAGCTTTGGTCCTAACACACCAAAGACTGGAGGAAACCAACAACTGGCCACTTGAGCTTCTGTTCAAAGTTCAGAGAAGTCAGGAAACAACTGGGGCTGAAGCTGAGAGTACACAGTAAATTATTCTGTGCCCTGCGCTGCTATGCGGTGCCATGCAGTGCTGTGCAGAGCTGTGCTGCACTGCACTGTGCCTTGTTGGGCCATGGAGTGTCATGCTGTGCAGTGCAGTGCCACACTGTGCTGCTCTCTGGCTAAAGAAGCATCTAGAATTGTCCCCATGCCAAAGTCATCAGTATGACTTACTCCAGCCATGCTATCATAGTGGTAGGCTTCTGGACTCAATTCCCAGAATTCTCTGTCACACGAGAATCACTTCTTGAATGGCGTTGATGGTATCTCTTCTCCACAGCCAATCCTGCTTTGGATACTACGCTAAATGTTCTCCCTACAGAAACCCTGGACCCCAGATTGCCTTGCCGATTGGGGAAAGGAGTTGCAGGTGGTGAAGCACTTGTGCCTACAGCTGTTACAGCAGTGGCTTTAACAAAAAAGATTTTACCAAGCTCATAGGTGATCACTATGTCTATGATAATTATTATGGAATATCATATGTCCATGTTATGGTTACAGAATATGTAATATAATAAAAAATAAAATAAACATGTGATTTGGTTTAAAAATACTGTGTACAAATAAGTTTTCTTTTTTTCATACAAAACCTGTTAAGTAGCCATCAATTCTTCCCAGTTGGGAACCAACGCACATTTATAAATAACTTGAAGGTTTCAAAGAAAATCTAAATAGAAAAATATAAAGATTCCAAGTAATAGTTATGTAAATACCATCTATCAATCATTTTAACAAATTGAAATATTATAAAAATGAGTAAGTGTTCAACTTAGGATGGTTTGAGAAGTATAGTGTAAAAGTATATTTGTAATAAGGAGAAATTAATTACAGAAAGTAGAGATATAAGATCATTATAAGGAAATATACTTAACAAGTCTAGATAAAATAGATATTCAGTATAAGTGAATTAAAAAGAAACTGAAAATGTAAGGGAATATAGATTAGGAGTAAGGGGCCCGCCTCTCCTCAACACAGGACACCAGTGAGGACACCAGTGAGGTGATTCTGCACAGGACACCAGTGAGGTGATTCTGCACAGGACACCAGTGAGGTGATTCTGCACAGGACACCAGTGAGGTGATTCTGCACAGGACACCAGTGAGGACACCAGTGAGGTGATTCTGCACAGGACACCAGTGAGAACACCAGTGAGGTGATTCTGTACAGACAGACAAGGCAAAGGGACACATTAACCCAAGTCATTCAGAATCTGTTTTGGAATGTTAAAATTATGGTAGATTATATATGAGATCAGAAGTTTTTAGACATAAAATCAGACAAAACTTCAAAGAAAAGAGTGATGTAGAAAATATTTCATACAGGAAGCTAGACATCAATATGTATACATTAAACAGATGCAGGATTCTGTCACAAGAACAATACATCTCAGTAAAATCTGGTGAGTCTCTAAAATGCAAGGATAGTTCAATATCAACAACCTTGTCTCTTAAAGTGATGAGCAGAGTCTGGGCCAGTGCTGTGCTGAGGTGGATGGTTTTGCAAAATCAACCCGAGGGGGAGACTGGAAATGAAGCTCCTTTTTCTAGAGCTAAAAGAAAAACTTGTCAAAATGGCCTGCCCCTCACGGTTTGGAGATGCTTGATGATCACGTGGCTGGAGAAGTGCTGGGCTCCAGCTGTGTGCAGACTGTGCAGCACAAGGCTGCTGGATGTCACCTTCACCCTGTGCTCCTTAAGAAGATGCACAGCGCGGAGCAGGCATTCTGTTCCGCATGCTCTCCCTTTAGTCGAGGGAGGCCCTGTTCATGTCTACTCTTTGATCTGAGGTATATTAACACCACTGCTTCCTCTTACCCAGAGTTGGACTGTGACTAGCAGAGGAGTGTAGGTGGCACAGACACCATCCCAGGCATGTGGCCCAGTATTACACTGATGGAAAACCATGAAGTGGGAGAGACTGGAGGGACCAGTTTGAGAGTAATAACAATAAATACTGAGGAGTTGCATTAATTTCCATAATAAAAGGAAGAAGATCACCCCACAGCACAGCCCAAAAAGTTGAGGGGATATGGTCTCTGATTCCTTGTGAGGTCCTGATGTGTGCTGTGGTCCTGAGATGTGTGCTGAGGTCCTGGTATGTGCTGGTTCCTGTAGTTCTGATGTGTGCTGGTTCCTGTGGTCCTGATGTGTGCTGGTGCCTGTGGTTCTGATGATGTATGCTGGTTCCTGTGGTCCTGGTGTGTTCTGGTGCCTGTGGTTCTGATGATGTATGCTGGTTCCTGTGGTCCTGGTGTGTGCTGTGCCTGTGGTCTTGATGTATGCTGGTTCCTGTGCTTTTAGAATATCACTTTTGTCATTTGCATTTCTCATTTTCACTCATAAATTTACCATTTGTTGAGTTTCAAATGCACTACTGTCTGTGACACACTGTGGACAGGTGCTTTCAAACATGCTGGAGCTAAGACATGAAATTTGGGCAAATGGACTTGAGGTGCATAGAAAATTATAATCTGAGCCATTGTTTATCTGGAACTGAACACTTTGCCCATGGTCACTGAGATCTCTTGTCAGTCCCCTGACCACTAATGACCATGAGAGAGCTTTCACACAGACCAGAATTCTAGCATGGTTACCATCTAACTTCCTATTTTTGTCTCTAGGACTATGAAATGAACATGGTTTTAATTAGCATCTCTCTGTTGAATGAATGAATTGATGTACATCATAGGAAAATGAAAGGCTTCGTAGAAATATGGACTAGGAAGACATTTCAAATAAATCAGCAGACAATGGTTGGCTGGGTTGCTGCAACACCTTTCTGTTCAGCACACAGAGCCCAGCAGAACTGAGTGTCCACTGAGGAGTGACCTGTTCGACCACTGCCTGTCATGAGCTACCACTGTATGCTAACCAGTGACCAAAGAGATGAAGCCCAAAGTCCCTTTTCCAGGAATCCAGGGTCTACTTCAGTCAGGAGACTGCTTGCCCAAGCATACATGAGCCAGGTTCAACCCCACAGCAAAAATAATGCTTCTCCTCCTGCTGGGGATGATTTTCAAAACCTAGGCAATCAGGGTAAAGATACTGGGTGTCTCCCGCAGACTGGTGATCTTCATACCTGACTCTCCTACATCACATGTGAGCTTCTCCTTGGCACTTTTGCCACATCTGACAGATGTCAGGTCACATCTACGTCTCTCACCACAGAGGATCTGGAAATGTGTTTGTCAGCTGCCTTCCTTCTCTAGACAGGAAGAGATGGATAGATATTCTCTCTCTGTCTCTCTGTCTGTTTCTCTGTCTCTCTGTCTCTGTCTGTCTCTCTCTCTGTCTCTGTCTCTGTCTCTCTGTCTCTCTGTCTCTCTGTCTTTCTGTCTCTCTGTCTCTCTCTCTCTCTGTCTCTCTCTCTCTCTCTTGCTCTCTCTCTCTTTTAGGCTCTCTGATGCAACACCACACAGTTTTTCTAATCCCAGTTTTATAATTTGCATTTTAAATATTTATTTTTTACAAGTATGATGTGTATGAGTGCATTCAGGCATGCATATATACCACCCATGAAGTATGATGTGTATGAGT
>NW_022196903.1:137638267-137662510 GCF_008632895.1 Mastomys coucha | reverse complement strand
ATGAGTGCATTCAGGCATGCGTATATACCACCCATGAAGTATGATGTGTATGAGTGCATTCAGGCATGTGTATATACCACCCATGAAGTATGATGTGTATGAGTGCATTCAGGCATGCATATATACTACCCATGAAGTATGATGTGTATGAGTGCATTCAGGCATGCGTATATACCACCCATGAAGTATGATGTGTATGAGTGCATTCAGGCATGCGTATATACCACCCATGAAGTATGATGTGTATGAATGCATTCAGGCATGCGTATATACCACCCATGGACAGTGCTTGTGGAGGCCATAAAAGTATGCTGAATGTCCTAGACCTGAAGTTGCAGAAGGAACAAAACCTGGTCCCCTGCAAGAACATAATGGGTCTCAATCCCAGAGCCATCTCTGCAGCTCCTTGAAATGGCTTTAGGAATCATGATCAGAGTCAATTTGGCTCCGTTCTTTTAAGGAGCTGGCTCCCTGAACCTTTATAACCCACTAGTGTGTTATAATCAATGCATTCCCACCCAAAGAAGTTGGGCTTTTGGAAGCTGGTTGTGGAGCACATAAGAGGCCCTAGCTTGATCTCCATGGGTAAGAAACAGTGTTGGATTTTGTTTGGAGTTTTAGAGACTAACTTCCAGATAGTGTATATTGTCAAAACATTCCTTATTCGTAACCTCCTACATGAGTTATTTTATTTAACTAAATTATCAGGTATGTTATTCACAGAACCTTCTAAAACTCTCAATAAAAACCTTAGGCATCTTGTTATTCTTACCCTTGGGCACCCTAAAATGTTTGTCTGTGTGTTAGAATGGAAATATCTTTCATGATTACTCTTCCTGCACTCTGAGTTTGTGTTCACAGACCCACTCAGACGTGTGCGTCACTTGGTGGATAGGAAGAACTGAGGACCCTGACAGTATAGGTTTCCCCTTGCTGGTTCTTGTTCCCTCCATTTCCTGTCTACTGTGTTAAAAAGCCTCAGACAATGACCAGAGGGAAATACTATGTGAGCTAAGGACAAGCTGGATTGCAGGCCAGCTGGATCTCCCCAGGGATGCTAATCTCTGAGAGGCATCTCAGTGGGATGCACCGAATATGTGGTACCAAAATACTCAGGTCCTCATAGGCAAACTCTTGTGCTGTTGGCAGAAAGAATATTGGTTTTGTATCTGCCAAAGTGGCAAAAGGAAAAGAAAAATTACCCTTTGCTAGCTACTTCTGAAGCTAGCTGGTATCCAGTCACCTGAACTTGGCAGTCACTGGCAGCATAAGTTCTCAGACTAAACAATGACCACATGGTTCTATTTACTGAGAAAAACCAATGTTCCTTATTATAGAATTTTAATGCCCTTGCTGATCTCCAAAACATACCTAGACTGGGAAAAATAACTGACGCACCTAAAGGAAAACAGCCTCTATTGTGAACCCCAGTCACCGAACCAAGTCAATGCACACTGTTCTATGTGGGGGCAACACGTGCTAACATGAGAACAAACAACACTTGCTCACTACTTTGAAAGGGAAGCAAATTATCAGTTTATGTAATTTGTCTTGACCAAGAACCTCGTCTTTAAAAATATCTGAGGGGGTATAACTTGGAGGGATATTTTGATTATCTACCATTTATTTACTATTTTCCAAAGAGTAGAAGTTACTGAAGCTTCATCTTAGCTGTACACACACATGTGCACACACAAACACAGAGACACAGAGACACACACACACACTCATGCACACACAGACAGACAGAGACACACATACACACACACACATACAAAGACATACACAAATACATACAGACACACACACTCACACACACACACACACACACACAGAGACATACACATACAGAGAGAGTCACACATACACAGGCACACATACAGACACACACACACACACACACACACAGAGAGAGAGAGAGAAAGAGAGAGAGAGAAAGAGAGAGAGAGAGAGAGAGAGAGAGAGAGAGAGAGAGAGAGAGAGAGGAGACTCAATCCCAGTAGATGAAATTTAGAGCAGAGGTGAGGGACACTTGTTCCCATTTTCACGTGTTTTGACAGGTTTTTAAATTTTCCTTGCTTCTTTAACTCACAGCCAAGCACATATATTATTTTAGTCTTTGTCTTTGAACAGATCCTTGGATCTCTGACAATGTCTCTTGCTTCAGGCCCACCCTTCACTCATATTTTTTTTCTGCTTTTTGCTTCAAGTTTCTCTTTCCCTTTTCCCATCTCCGTGTCATACTTTCCGTTAGTTTATTCCCTTTCCCAGATCGCTCACGCTGTGGCAGCTCAGAAGCCCCACAGCACACTGGAGTTTGGGAACCAAGACTGTGTCTGTGACAGGGGGCAGGGAAGGAGGGTGACTGGCCAAGACAGAGTGTGCATAGCTTGGAAAGACGAGAAGGGTTGAGCAAAGAAGGGGGTCTAAGAGAAAGAATAACAAAGAGATTTTTCTGGGAAATAAAAGCTGTGTCTATTTGCTGCCAAGTGAATGTGCAATACATACTAGATAAAAAAAAATTAGAGTGTTGTGAGATCACTAAGAAATAAGTATACTTAAACAAATATAGACACAAGGAAGACTTAAAAACAGACTTATACGGGGTGTTTACTGAAGATGAAGGTGATGTGATAATAAAATAAGGATGAGCATGATGATGCAGAAATCAGTGGTCAATGGCATCCCCAGCTGAGCACAATGCATAGCCATCATCTTATTCTCAAAGGACAGAGTAGCTCTTTATCATCCCAATCCCCTCAAAACTCGGTCTGGGTCCTCCCCTGTCCTCTGCCCCTATGATTCTTGGGCTACATATTCATGCTTAGGAACTTAACTGCAACACCCAGCTGTTTTCCAGTCCTCATCTCCAATGTGTGCCATCCTCTGCTATCCTCCACATCTCTGTGGCTAGCTCTGGAGGATGCAGATGGAGGCAGCCAATAGAGAACCAATTCTCACAAGAATCGTTTCACTATAGAGAGATGCAGACACAGAGGTCAAGGTAGAATGCTCGTGGAATTGAGAGAGAGGACGGGAATGGAGTAACCAAAGTGCTGTCAGGGGTCTTATGAACAGAGACTAACCAAAACAGGACATCTGGCAGACTGCAAAATCACATGAGCCATTGCAGTGTGATGGTGCCCAGTAGGAGAGCTGAGGGCCATAGAGCTCCACAGAGCTCATTCCTGAACTTCACTTACTAAGAAACGTTTGGGTGTTTTCCTGTATGAAACCTGTTTGGAAGTTGGCAAGAAGAAATCCAGAGCTAAGCTGAGCGACTTTGGGTCAGTTGCCTACCTGGCTGAGTTTTAGGTCTTCACCTCTAAGAAGAATGGGAGCCACTAGTTTCTAAGATGTCCTTGACAATGTTGACCCACACTACTGACACAGCTGTCATTTACTGGGAGATATTCATATACAAGTCACGTGGCTTGCCTACAAACCCCATTATAACAAAGAGACTGAGTGGTGCCTACATATCCCGTTTGTAACAGTCCTGAGTATGAACCAGCTGGTGTTATTTTCCCAAAGTCAATGGGGTTTTATTCCTTTTTTTATCTCTTTATCTCTAAATATTTAAATGGAATGAGAGCCAGATAAACTGTCCTCTAAATTTATATCAGTACCCCCAATAGATGAGGGTAGGTACCAGACCTCCTCAGGGTTCTTTCTATAGTAAAATAGATGCCAGTTAGCACAGAGACTCACAGAATGAGACATCTATAACACACCTTTCCTCACCAAGGTTCAGAGAGTGTGGAAGAAGAGAGAGCCAGAGGTCAAAGAGGACTGCTGTGCTAAGGAACTCACGGCCACCATGGTTGTCTACATAAGATCAAGGCCAGGCAACACTCTAGCATGGGGCAGGAAGGGGCTCAGGAGGATCCACCATAGCCGAGGAGTTATCCAAGTGATGTCCGGGGTAGGGAGAGTCAGTCTTCTTGAAGAGTGTGGCCCCTGGTAAGTTGACCACAGTCAGTCAGGAGCCTGCATTCATATGTCTATGGAGAGTGCTAAGTGAACTTAGTGGGTTATAGAGAAAGCAAAAATACAGATGAAGAGGGCAGAAAATTGGAATGGGATTTGGAGTTGGGAATAGATCTCAGAGGAGTTAGTGGAAGGGAAAGAATAAATATGATCAAAAATATTTTATATATGTCTACAATCATATATTAATAAGAGAATTAATAAAAATGTTGTATTAAAATTAAAAACGTGGGATTCCCTGCTGTTTGCAATGCAGTGACTGGATGATGAGGTCTTCTCTGGGGAGATGATACAGGGCCAGAGTTGGCAAACACGGCATGTTAACAGTTGTCTGCTTCATCCCTAGGAAAACTTGGAAGTAGGCAGCTTCCTTTGTTAGGATTGAGGTGGCAAACATATTTTCTCTAGAGTTTCTTATTGGTCCTCTGATAATTTAATGCATTCTAATTTAAGCATGTCACCCCCCCCCAACCCCTCTAGATCCACTCTGCATCCACACCCGCCCAACTTTCAACCTTCTGCCCATATCCTGCCCAACTCTGTGTCATTGATAAAAACCCATCCAGTCCAGTTTGTGTTTCCTATATGTCTCATTCTTTCCACTGGCCCCAGATGTTGTTATAATTAGATACAAGTGGTTGCACAGGGTTGAGATTCCAATTTTATTTGATCTGCGGCCTAGTTTAGAAACACCCTCTGATACTCGGGCACAGTCTATTGATGGGCAGAAAAAGAATGATTTGGTTAGCATATTCTTAAGTGATCATAGTATCTTAGTTTATATCTCAGGAATATCTTACAAGAAAAATAAAAAGTCGTTTAGTTTTAACCACTTTAATGTTTTCTTATGTATGACAGAAAACTGCAGCTACCAAGGAATATGCACATGCATACACATATAGGCTTGAGAGAAAACGGCCTTTTGAAAATTCGAAGTATTGGTATTGATAAATGAAGACCTAATTTATTGCAATCAGTGTCTCTGAGCTTTTGAAGGCATTTGATGGTTTGGACACAACCACAGTTCCTGTCCATTCCTCCTTCGTGAGAGCATGCAAGCGTCCCTCCATATGGCAGAACATTGACAGACTTCATCCTGTTCACACAGGATGGGGGTTGTCTTACAGGAAGGGCTCAGTTCTGTTTTCCACTTTGAATATGAAATGATAACATACAGTATGACTTAGAAACCAACATGATTTGCCCACATCATCTAAAAAGCCTAACATGTCATTCATGATAGTTCAACTGCTTTGTAAATCTCAGACTAATCCTCTAGGGATTTCCTGGAATTTATGCCTTCTTTTCAATGCTCTGGGTGAGGACAGGAAAGGAGAGGGAAGAGCCAGAATGGCAGCAGCCAGTCCCAGATAACAGGTCTGCAAAACGGCCATCTTTCCCCCAACAACAGGCTTGACTATTTGTTGTAACTATCTGCAATGAGCATCACCTGCCCTGGTCTGGAGTTTTCTCCTTCATGATTATAAATTGCTCTAATAAATACATACCTGAACAACTCTGTCAACCTCCATCCAAGCTCCAGTTACACTTGGCAAATTAGAGTTCAGTTGAAATTATGTTAGAAAGGTCTTCATCATGACTGCTACTCTGCAGGAAGCCACCCTTCCAGAAACTTCTGCTGTTACCTGGCATTCCACATGCATCCATTGCTCCTGAAACATGTCCTGGAACAAACAGTAGCCCATAAATGAATGAGAAATGCTAGTTTCCCCATTATTAGAAAAAAATCAAATTACTTAATGTCTAATTATCCCGTTAGATGCGGCAACACATTTGTAAATAGCCACAAAGGAAGACGAAGAATGCTAATGTTTGAAATTCGGTCACAGAAGTTACTCGTGATTTCGTTGATTCCATTTTCCCGTGTCCCAGCATCAATTGCCAAATTTCTTACTCGCTGGGTGATTGCCAAAGCATAGAAAACCCTAATGAAGAATGTCAGCTGAGTTATTAAGTTATTACCTCTCCCAATGCTCTCTCTCTCTTCGCTCTTCTGCCTTTCTTTCCTGTATTCCTCAAATAGGGATATTGTCTGCAAATGGGCTAATCATCCTGCCCAGGTTTATAATGCCATTAAGACACTGTCAGAGCCAACCTAAATAGCAAAGCCCACAGAAAAGTGAGCTATTAACAAAGCCCATGTAAGAGCAACGCTGATTATGATAAGTACAATGAAAATGTACTCATTAGGAGGTATTGAGCAGCACATTCAGGGGTTTTGTTGTGCTTTTCTCCTTTAGCTCACTTTGATGGACTAGTGAAGGAAGTCAACTGGTCCCCGCCTCGACCTCCCTGCTCGTATAGCTCAGAGGCCTCCCTTCCTGCACAGGCACCTCTCTGATTAACACCGCTTTTCTTCTCCCTTTAGATGGGGAAGACTCTACACACTTAGGGGCACTGAGATAGAATGTCCATACTTTAACTGCCCAGAGTCCAGCTTAATAATGCAGCCATTGTTCCTCAGGAAGTTCAGAGGGTGGTTGGACCATCACCACAGAATATTATACATTTTCTTCTTCCCAGAAAGAAATCCATTAGTGGTCAAGCTACTCTATGACAGCCCAAGTCCAGACCCACATAAATCTATACTGTGTTTTCATGGGAAATTAACCTATTCTGGTCATCTCATAGGCAGGTCATTTCACAAAATATAATGATCTTTTGTAAATGTTGTACTTTACTTAGTACCCGTATTTCATTTATTTTTATGGGCAATAATATTCTGCAATATGGACACAGTCCATTTGTTTACCTATCCATTGTTTGATAACCATTTGGTGGTTTCTACCCCTTGGCTATAAGGAATAATACCACAGCTATGAATGCCTCTGTATAAACATTTATGTGAACAAATGTTTTTTGTTTCTTTTGGGTAGATACACATAAATGGGCTCATTAGCAGGTACTGAGTAAGATGTCCAAGACTGAGTCACATGGTTACTGTGGGTTTTATACTTTAAAAATCTGCCAAACTGATTTTACAGTGGCTTCCCCATTTTGTTTCCATTGATAATGTGGAAGTAATTTCTTTGCATCATAAATGATACTTAGCATGTACGTTTGGCTATAGCCGACCCAGCTGCTGTAAACTACACTCTCACCATTGCTTTGATTTGCATTTCCCTAATGACTAATATCATTCGGCATTCTCTTATGGGCTTCTTGAGCATTTGTATACTTGTTTTGTAAATACACATCTTCAAATCCTTGGCAAATATTTTTATTTGAAACACTAATAGATGCATTGAGAGCTTAAGGCTCCAGAGAAGAGGACAGCATAGCATTGGGGGTCTGCTTATGAAAGCATTGAGGCAGGCTTGCAGCAGGGGGACATAGAAGGGTACTCATGTTGTGATTGTCCATGCAGAAAGAAAGGTCAACCCGATTAGCACGTTAGTTTGAATAGTTTTTCTGTTTGTTTGTTTTAGAATAACACACACATACACACAAACATACGCACATACATACACATACACATAAACATACACATACACACAAACACACACACACACACACACACACACACACACACAGAGTTTTGACCAGATCTATCCTCCATTCATTCCCTTACCCACTCCTTTTCTTTCCCCAAGTTCATGTGCTCTTTTTGCTTACAACTCACTGAATCAAGCTTTGAGATATAGGTATATTCATGTAGTATATATTTTGTGCGTAGCCTTCTCTCTCTTAATGACAATTTCATCAACTCTTTGATGGCCTCAAGTGAAAACTCCTTTTCTGTAATGAATCCATTCTCCACAAATAATTTCAAAACTTTTAAAGCAAAGGTTTCAGAGTTAACTATTTATAATTGTCTTTTATACAGTTATATATACAGATATATAATTGTACTTCTCTATCTCTCTTTCTCTCTCTCTCTCTCTGTCACACACACACACACACACACACACACACACACACCTTTTTCTCAAGTTGAGAATTCTTAACAGTGTCAACATGCCCTAAGTTTGAATGTTCTTACTTTTTCTCTGTCCTCATTCATTTAAGAACATTAATGTGGAATGATATAAGTAAATATTTGTTGAAGAAGACATTCAAATGGCCAATATTCATATGAAAGTAAAGTATTACTAGTATTACTAACTATCAGTAAATTGCCAATTAGTAACCAATGTCATGCTACACTCATTGATTGGTATGACTACTGTCAATATGACTCGAGATGATGGGCTTAGGTAAAGATGGGAATGAATCCTTATATGCTGAAACCTAGGGGAGCCAATTATTATAGTCATTGTGTAAAACAATAGGAAAGTTCTTTTACAAAGTAAAAAATAAAGCTATCACATCTGGACATGCATCAAAAAGAAAAACATCAACAGTGAATCCTAAAGATACCTTTACTTCCTTATTCTATAAAACATTAGACATGAACAATATACTTCAGAATCAGTGCACACATCTAAGAGATGGCTGGGTTATAACAATGTGATACACACAAGAAACAAACAAACAATGAAGAACAAAAACAAAAACCACACCCTGCGGAATTCCATTCAGCCTTAGACATGAGGTGACCTCATCACTTGTAATATCATAGATGAACCCATAGGACATTTTATTAGGTGAAATAAGGCAGGTACAAAGATACCAATTCCTTCTGTTCTCACACGCTGCAGAAGAACACAAGCAAGCCAAACCTTAGTAGAACAGTAAGGAGACTGTTCACACGAGATCAGGACAGGGAATGGCATTGGGTAAATGTTGGTAAAAGACAGAAATCTTACAAGCTCAGCAAAGAATCCTATCTCTCTCTTACCATTTTCAGTTATGGTATTTTTACAAAGTTCCTTCTAATGTCTAGCTCTATGCTCAAGTGACTTATCTCATCTTGCTTGCAGTCTCACTTTTCTATCAGCCATCTGAAATGCTGACAATGGTTATTTAAAAGTCTTCAGCTTGATAGCCCTTCTAGGCCACACAAACAAGATGGCCTCATCTGCTGACATTGTACACTTTCCTTGTGGGTTTTTGTTTATTAGTTTGCTTTGGTGTGTGTGTGTGTGTGTGTGTGTGTGTGTGTGTGTGTGTGTGTACCTCATCAACTTTAGCTGACACTTACTGTCATATAAGAACAATGGTGACAGGTTTCCCCAGCTGGAACAAAGCATGACTTCACTTTCAAAGCTGAGCAGGATGGATTTTCCAGGAGGGTCGCAGAGACTGCAGATCCCCTAGCTTGGGTTTTCATTTAGGGTGAGAGCTGACTTGGTCTTGGGTTCCAGCTTGCAGTATCTGTTATAGTCTTAGTTGAGGGGCTTCTCTTTGTGGTCACTCCTAAGGGGTCATTCATGCCTCTCCACCTCTTCACCACGGTACTAATGTTGATTCTGACTTCACATTTAACCCATTATTCTGGATCGGGAGCAATATGATTGGTTCTATGTTTTCTGATCAAACTTTACTCTTGGGAAGTGCTCTGTCCCTGGGCTCATAGGCCTCTATCTTGGCACAGCCTGTCACCCTGGGGCCCCGGGGACAGAGAATTTCTCTTCTGTTGCTCTTCACCAGCAGCAATGAGTGTTATTTTTTTTAAGCTTATGCATAGTCAGCTTGTGTTTTTAGAGCATAGTTCTACAAGTTAGAAATAGTCCATTTTAACTAGAAGTCCATTATAATCACATATTTGGTCTCTCACATTCCTACCATGAATAAAAATACCACCTAGCTAATTAAGTGTTGTAATGAATCTATAATGGCTCCTTAAGGGGATAATTCTGTCTCAAAGCAGTTGAACACTTCTGTCCAATAAAGATAAGGAGGAAGGATCAGCCATTGGTATGTGGGTATGCTGGGGATGACAGTGGCTCCAAGATTCTGTTCTCTGACCCACAATTCTACAAGTTATGTTTGTCATGGATCCTTTTTATGAATACTCCTAGGAGGCCAACAGGTAGGCTAGTGAGTCAGAACACATGAACGTCCCTCAAAATTTATTTCCTATTTTGTAATCTCTGTGTACTAAGGACTGAACCTTTACTGCTGAGTATGCTCCACAAGCATCTTTCCACTGAGTCAGACCTCCAGCTCAGTTTTGCTTTATATTTTGAAATAGGGTCTCACTGAGTTACTAATATTGGTCTTGAACTTGTGATCCTTTGCCTCAGCCCCATGAGTGACTAGGGCTACAGTCTGAAACACTGGGTTCAATTATGCTTTCTTGAAACAAAAGTTAGTACAACTCTTCTTCCCATTGCTCTGCGGTCCCTGCCTCAGGTAGCACTAACATGCCAGCCCTCTTTGCAAGCATCTACTCATCTTGACTTTCAGTGGCGACATTTGCATCATGATCTCTATAAACAGTTCAAGAAAATATGAGAGAGAAATCACAGACGATTGTGTGCCCCTGTTGCTTTCTCTGAGCAAGGAGAGAGGTAAAAGGGATGTTTTCGAGGGTAAATGGGATTTTTCTTTCCAGCTTCCCCACTCTAAATAAAAGTAGTTCTATGAGGTATGGAAATCACTGTGAGGTTTCAGGGCAGAAAACTCCATAACCGGCCTATGAATGCCATGACACCAGCTATTGGATTCTCAGTAGTCTACAGATAAATTGACTGATAAGTAGATTAAGGTTACCTGAAGGGGGAAGGAAAGACAAATGGATTTAAGGTACAGGCAGGAAGTATCATTAATGTATTTGACTTAACACTGAATGTGAAGGGCTTTAGATCAGTCTGTGTGATGAATACCATGAATGGGCCTATTACACCTCACATTCTCCTTTCTCAGTTTCAGAAGCTTCCGATGTCCCGATGTCCCCTAGCAGGAGGGTTTGTTTTCTTCACTCCTCAAAAAATTAAAAGACAGCTGGGCGGTGGTGGCCCATGTCTTTAATTCCAGCACTTGGGAGGCAGAGACAGGTGGATTTCTGAGTTCGAGGCCAGCCTGGTCTACAGAGTGAGTTCCAGGACAGTCAGGGCTACACAGAGAAACCCTGTCTCAAAAAACCAAAAACAAACAAACAAACAAACAAACAAATAAAGACAGAAAACCAATTTAGAGAAAGCAAAAGTGAAGTTGATGAGCAAGCATTACAGACCTGTAGCGTAGGAGAATACCACCTTCAGAGTTTGGGGATGAAGATGTGCCTCCTGGCCACTGTCTTCCTTCCACTCAACTTCACAGAGTAGCCACAAGTTCTCTTCCAACCTGACGCCCTTGCTTGCTTTGTGTGCATTGACTCATCTCGCTCTAGAGCAGTTCAGTTTCCTATTACAAGAACCTACTCTGCTCTGCTCTTTCATGACCTAGAGTTCTTGGTTATGTTCTCCTAGAGTAGAAATCCCTTGAGTGAGTGAATTGGGTCTATCTTGGGGAAATACTGGTTTTGAAGTTCTGGCCCATAACCAACATTCATCTAATATTAAATGAATGTTATACTGCCTGAGTTGGGCTGTATGTCATGTACGTTTGTGTGGGGGCACATGTGCCCATGCATATGCATGCAGAAGCCAGATGTTTATATCACCGAGCCATCGTGCTCCTCCTTGCTGATGATGCTTGTTCTCTCACTGAACTGGACAGTTTGGCTAGACTGGACAAAGACCACCTGGCATCCACCTACCTCCACCTGACTGCACTAGGGCGGGGCCCAGATAACATGGCCATGCCTGCTTTTACATGGATACTGCAGATCCAAACTCGGACCCCCATGACCATGCAGCAAACATTTTACCCACCAACGCGTCTTCCTGCCCTCTGACTGGTCTTTACTTTGCTTCTGTTTATTGGGAAAAAATAACATTTCAGGGCTCATCTGAAGTAACCTGGTCATGCTGAACAAGTTCCGTTATAGTTGCTAAGGTGATGAGATGCTTTAGTGGTTGGTCTAAAACTCACTGCAATAAGGAAGAGATAAAGAGTAGCCATCGGGAGGAGTTTGGTTAGCCGGCGTGTGTTAGTCTGATCTGTAATCTTCTGCTTGGATGAGAAGCAGAATTTCTCAGTGAGGGGATGGAGTGAGAGGTTGGGTCCTTTTTCTCTACCTGTCTCTATGCAAAAATTATCCTCCACACTCCATTTTACTATAGTGTCTGAATCCAGAGAAAGAAGACAGAAGCCTGAGAGACTTTAATATATTACATGTTTTTTTTCATTAATCTAATTCAGTTAATCATAATTGGTGCTTCTCACTGCAGCCTCTCATTACGTGCTATTGCTCTGTGTCACACCTCTTCTCTAAAGCAGGAGAGGGAGTGCGCAGCGCTAATGCAACACGGTGTAACAAGGTGTGTGATTATTGTACAATAACCTTCTCTCCCGGAGCAAGGGAAGATATTGAACAAAGGGTAAGATCCTTGCAGGCCCTCGCTGTGCAGCGATTACAGCCTGGCTGTGCAGTGCTTCGATCACTTTTGTGAGCATTTAAAAATTATAACCTAAATTGTTAAAAATAAGAAAGAAAAACATTGGGAAGAATTATAAAGGAAATGTCAACTTATGAAATAAGTTTTACTATTTTTAACTTTATCCAAGTTAATGTTGCATAGATGATAATTTCCTTGACTGTTGGAGACTCCGTTTTTTAAATTTTCTTCCAAAATGGGGTGAAATGCTGTAGAGTAAGAACTTACTTTTCTTGAGCCTACGGTTGAAACTGTGGCTTGTGGGCAAGTACTTATTAAGCAAAATAGAAATACTAAGCTAAAAATGCTGGACTCTCAGAGATCCCACCACTCAAAGATTTAAGGAAAGAAACTGAACAGTTAGTTCATAAGGGGAGAACCATAAAGAACCCAAATTAAACTAAATATGACTTTTCTGCTTAATGGCTACGTTGAATGCTAGGTAGGAGGTTCAGTGGGAGGCAGTCTTCTGCCCTTCATTTCTCCTGAGACTAACATTCTCACTATCATAGGAGTGAGATTCCAGCCACGAGCCTTTCAGCATTTGCTGGGACCTGAACACTTTACAGGTATGTGAGAACCCTTTGTTACATGAATGATGGAACTTCCTGTAATTGCCAGCATTTGAAGCAAAGGACTCTATTTTATGCAGCACTCCTTTTGCAAAAATAAGGACAATGCTACTTCAGTTTTTAGAGCTCTGCAAATTACTTGTTGGCAGGGATGGTGTCATGCATGCATAATCCCAGGAATGGGAGACAGAGGCAAGGGGACCATGGGTTTGAATGAGCTGTATGCATAGAAAGACTGTCTAAAAACTCCTTCTTGAATCAATTAAGTAAACTGGGGTATAATTATCAAGAGTAGCTACTGGTTACTATCACATGACATTATATGACAAGTGACTTAGGGAGAAACTCAGATAATGTCAGGATGAGTCACCAAAGGGCATGACAGTCATATCCTGAAACCTGAAAGTTTAGAGCTGTAAATAGCTTCTATAAAGCATGCAGGCAGCTGTCACTTGTTGAACTGCCATTTCTATTACAAATTTATGTAAAAATACAGATTTCATTGCTGTGTGTATACTATGTTATGTCTTCTGGTATAAGAAAAACAAAAACAAAAAACCAGAAAGCCCTCTGAGGGGAGGAGTAATAGATACAAGACAAACAAGAGACTAAAACCACAGTCATTCATTCAGGCTTTACCTAATAGATACAGTTGGCTTCTTAATCTCATTCTTTCTTTGTGATACCCAGAATTATTAATCTGTCATTTGGTGAGCAGCTGGTCCCTCGCACTGTAGTTCTATAATGCTTATGTTCTTGGCCATAGGTTCTGTTTCCTCTCACTGTGATCTAGTTTCTCACTAACCCATGAGAAAGCACTAAGCCAACTGACCAGCATCCACACAAATGACCACCTGTCTGCCTGAGTATTAAGAATTTCTTCTAAAATAGATGTCTTTTTCAAGTAGTCTATAGATCATGAGTATTCCTATATTCTGCTCTTATTTTAGAGGGCTTTCTATACACAGGCCTAACTGAGCTGTTAGAAGCTAGTCAGGAATTAACATACACCTTGATCATAGTGTATCCATCATTTTCCAGTTCTGGGAAATTAAACCAAGACTGTGCCCATGCTAGGCGAGTATTCCACTACTGGGCTACAAACCCTGCCCCATCTTCCCTTTAAAAGCAAAGACATTATCCTTATCATGAAGATGCCACCATCCTGACACGTGGGGCTGAAATAACCTGACAGTTAGCCTCATCTTATTCCAATATAAACTAGACTTGATGGCTTCTTTACTGACAGTCAGCTCACTATAGGAAGAGCTTCAAAAATCCATGGGTTTCATGGGAGGGATAGCAACACATCACTAGAAGACCTAAGCACTGAAGTGACTAGCTTACCCAAGTGACTGCGTCTTCTGGTCCAGCTCATGGTATTTACCATAGAAACTATTGTCCTTCATCTTCTGATGCTTGCTGTCCATGTCTGTAGGCAGAAAAAGGTGATGAGGCTTAGTTTACCAAGGAAGGAAGCATAGCAATAAGCCAGAGACATCAACTTCTCCTCTGGTTTCCAAGGTTCTCACTTGGCCTTCCACAGTCTCCCAGATGCTGGTATGACACACAAGACTCCTGGATCCAATAGATAAGGTTTTGTAATTTGTGGCATAGCAGGGAGACTTCCTATTCATACCAGATCCTTTTGCTGCAAAGCCCTACATAGGGTCAGTTGGGAGGCTGTCCTATATGGATGGTGTGGATGTCCTATATTAAAGAGTGAAGTAAATGAATGTCTGGATTGCATGAAGCACTTGGGTTTAGCGTGGTTCTGAGCACCACGGAAGAAGGGTCACACCAGTGTTGGTGCCCATCAGTGAGTGGCCTAAACTCATGGTGTTCCCTTTTCTGCTTACTGAGCATGATGACTAAGAACTCATCTTGAGTAATTGGTCTACAGCTTTTTGTAAGGACTGCCTGAGGGATTTAGTCTACTCTGTTCTGTTCTTGTGTAAGGACTGCTGAGGGACTTAGTCTACTCTGTTCTGTTCTTGTGTAAGGACTGCTGAGGGACTTAGTCTACTCTGTTCTATTCTTGTGTATCACAGCTGAATTATTCTTCTGTGTGAGATAAGTAAGTGTTGAGAAGTGTTAACAGTTTTAGGTGAATGTAGGAACTCTAGCCAGCCCTGATGCCTCTCATGTCTTGCATGGTAAGACTCAGGGAAGGATTAACCAAATCCTGACATGACCATCTGGTAAGAGATGGCAGATCTCACCATTGGCAATTTTAAGGCACTCATATATTCTTGGGAGATCTGCAACTGGGCATCATCCTTGAAGAGGAAGAGGACAAAGCCACGTTAGTTTCCCGGGGCATAATGAAGACCCTGGATTCTTGACTTAGTTTCTCTCACTACAAAAATCACTGTGTAATATTTCCTCAGCTGTAATCTGTATTTCACCCCAGTCATTATTTACTTGCATCCATATTTCTCATCTGCAAGTTTCCGGTATAAAGCTGTACCATTGAAGACCTTGACCAGAATCAAGTGTGATTCCTTTCTGGGCAGGATGTCTCAGTGGTCAAGCAGACTCACCTAGGGTCACTGAGAGGGACATAGCATGCCCAGGAAATGTTGACGGGTGTGTGCTGGGCAGCATCCTGTCCCAGGAGGCTTAGCAGACTGACCTGGGGTTCCGGATAGGAAAACAAACATGCAGTGTGTACAGAAATGTTGGAGGGTATGTCCTGAAGATTTCAACTTGCTTTCCCCAGCCACTTCCATCCAAACAATTAGCCTGACAGCAGGTGGAAGAAGAGTATCACTTCTGGGGAGAGATGCACTCCATAACAGAATGGGACTGAAGCATATGGGACAGGGGAAACAGGGGAAAGAGAGGCAACATTTTGTGATAAATGCCACATCACTGTCTGACAGCAAAGATGGAGAAAGCCAGAGACAGGGCTGGTTTGTTTTGAGAGCTACTGTGGTATTTCAGCTGACCAGTAGCCGAAATGGAAATCTCAATCCAGATGTGTGGGAGAACCTCTGAGAATGCCGAGGCAGCTTACTCATGCATGGAGGAGTAAGGAATGCAGGTTACCTCAGAAATATAGACAAGTTTTAACGGTGAGCCAAGATGCCGCTGAGACCAGCATGAATTCTGTCCATCTGTCTGTCTTTCCTTTGTCCCCTTGTGTTTATTTTTGTTTTGTGCTAGGTATCAAAACTGAGGCCTCACACATACTAGGCACCGTCTTGGACTAAGCTACAACAGCAACTTCACATTCCTGACTACTCTAGTTACCTCTTGAAAATGCTTCCAAGCTCTATCCAGCTTGTTAGTCAGCAGGCCCAAAAAACCTAGCCAAAGGGGATGTCAAGCCAAGGCTCCCAGAACCCAGGCACTAAGTTTTGACAAGAGCTGCACACTGAGCTAGTAGCTTACTTCTCAAAAGACATCCACCTGGTAGACATTCATCTTAATCCATCTTCTGTTTTAATAACAAAGTACCTGAGGCTGGATAATATATAAATAAAAGAGGTTTGTTTGGGCTGATAGTTGTAAAGTTCAAGAACATGGCATCAATGCATGCTTGGCTTCTGATATGCTGTGACATCTCAGTGGCGAAACAGAAAGGGGAAGTGGGCTGTGCAGGAGAATGCCTGTGAGAGAGGGACCGGGGAGCCTCATTTTTCAGCTTGCATTCAACCTACTGGAGGCATTTCATATCCATCCGACCCTTCAGAGGATGAAGTATCCTCCCACTTCAATGCCCCAACACTGCCCGCTACTGTTTCAGTGGGGATCAAATTCCAACAAGAGTCTTGCTGGAGATAACCATGTGAACACCTTTGCAACATGAAGAATGGAGCGTGAGTTAGAACCGCAGGGTTAGCTGCGTGTGGATGCTTCTGCCCTTTACTAATGAAGACTCTAATCGATAAGCTCACCAATTCTACAGACTACCATTTCTAGCACCCAACAGACACAACAGGTGATGAGTACCAGGTGAGGCAGTAGCTCTTACTGTTTCTTCCTTGGCAGCTGACTGGATTGAGCCATCAATCTATATTGATATCTCCTAGGCACTTAATAGACATGACCTTTCTCAGGGGTCATCAGCTAGACCTATGGGTAATTATAACACCCTAATCTAGACAATTAAGCTAAGGACTTCTGACTTACTAGACAAAAGCCCCTTTTATCTGTAGGGACATCCCTCGATGTAACAAGAGAAGAGGTAACATTCCTGCTAGCTTCTGAACTGCTCAGGTGACAAGTAGCAATCAAACGTCTCATTGGTCCTTCTCCCAGACCTGGCTGATATCTGCTGGTACTGAAATGGCCAAAAGGTCAATCATATGACAGACACATTGATTCATAGAGACACAGACGCATAGAAGCTTCCATAGTGGAGTATAGGTCCCCATTCTCCTCCTCTCTCCTGTGTCTGTAGAGGGTGCTCTGATGTTCTGTTGCATACAGGAAGTCAGGAAAGAGCAGCAGCTGGTAATGAGTGTGCACGAGAACATGAAAAGTGGAAAGTTAGAGACACAGGAGTGTGTGTGTGTGTGTGTGTGTGTGTGTGTGTAAGAGAGAGAGAGAGATCTGAGAGAGAGCTCATGTGACTGTGTGTTTGCGTTGTATTTATGGGGCTTGGGGTGGAGTACACATGTGGATATTCCTTAGCCTGAGTGTGAAAGCTAGAAGACACTGAGCTGTTGTTACTCAGATACTTTTGTTTGAAACAAGGCCTCTCTTTGGCCTGTAACTTCACCAAGCAGACCAGAGTGCCTGGCCATCAAGGCACACACTCTCTCCCTGGGATTACAGGCATATGCCACCACAGCTGACCCTTCTCTGTTATATGCTCCTGGGCTGGAGTGTCCTAAGTTTGGAAGACAGATGTTTTACTAAGTGAGCCATCTCCTGAGCTCCAAACTATTCACGGCAACAACTCTAGTCCCAGATTTCCTCCCTGTGGTGGGCCTGAAGAGCAAGACTCTAAGGGGTGAATTCTCAGATGACATGATCCAACCAAGTTAGAAGGAGGTACAAGCCGTCTCAGATCTCTGCAATGCTGGGTATTTAGTGCTAATATTTGTTAATTTGCTCTGACTTCCTTCTGCTGGAGTAAAGGTTTGTCGGGCTGTCAGGTGATAATGTCTTGTATAATAACTTACATAAGGTGTTTAATGAAAGCAATTACTGAAGCATCTCTTTAGTTAAACATCATATAATTGTCTTCCCATGACACGGCAGCACAGTCAATGAAGGTCAAATCATGATCGATGAACGCAGCTCTCTGATTCTAGGAGCTTCTGCATTTAAGGACTGTCAGACTGAGTCAAGAGGCACGGCTGGATTTTTGCATTACAATATAGTCCGTGGGCTCTGATTAACACTGATAAATAATACATGCATTGTGTGTTGATTTCCAGTGGCTTAAGTAGCTCTGCACACAGCCTTGCCTTAAGGGTTAGCAAAAGAGAAATTTCAACCTTGTGTTTGAAGAGAGCTGAGCTCTGCAGATCTCTATGCCTGATTTAGGATTCACTGGGTACACCCGTCCCTCACCCTAGTTTGTTTTCCTATTGCTGGGATAAGCAACATGGCCAAAAGCAACTTGGGGAAGAACTGGTTTATTTCACTTCACAGATTACAGGGCTGGGTCCCAGAAGGAAGGCAGGGCAGGGACCTGAAGGCAGGAACTGAAGCAGAGGCCATGGAGGATCACTGCTTACTGGCTTGCTCAGCCTGCTTTCTGATGCAGCCCAGAACCACCTGCTCAGTGGATGCACAGTCCACAATGAGCTGGACCCTCCCACATCAATCAATCAAGACAATCTCCCACAGACTTGCCTGCAGGCCAATCTGACGGAGGTATTCTCATTGTGGTTCCCACTTCCTCATGACCCTGGCTTTTGTCAAGGTGGCGAAACAGCTAAGCTCTCCACTCCTCTCAGGTGTCATCTGTGCACATGTTTCTATTATTCTTTGCTTGTCCTTAGATTGGTCATTTATTTGAAGAATCCTCCTTGGGAAACTACTGTGTGTAAAACACAGGCTGACCTAAGTGCTAGAATTACAGAGCCCCAATGTTAAGGATTTCACAGCTTAGTAAGAAGCAGTGTGTCTCTGTGGGTCTCGGCTGCTGTAACAAAACCCATTGCTTATAAACACGAGAAGTGTCTTTGCCAGTTATAGATACTGAGAAGTTCTGGACAGAGACAAGGAAGAGCTACAGTTTAATGAGAGTGAGAGCTCTCCCCTCATGGACTCAGTGGACATCTCTCTGCTATGTCCTCGAGCAGAAGGGCAGGGAGCTTTTCCCATCTTTCCAGAGAATGCCTGTCATGACATTATGATTTCATCATATCCCATAGGCCCTGCCTCCTGCTACTATCATCTAGGGAACCAGATTTCAGCCCATAGGAAGGCCACAAAGTACCATGACCCAAAACCAATCATAAGGCCCTCTCACTTCTGATCAAGATGAAGTAACAGGGGTTTACACTCGGCCAACAAAAGTAAGACATACACACCATTAAGTGTTAAGGTGCCTGACCTGTGTCACCAAAGGGTAATGATGCCTAAGACATAACAAAAGGAAAAGAGGAGGTGACTGGCCCAGCTCGTTCCTGGAAAGCTTCAAGACACAGAAAAGAAATATCATCAGAGCCCACTGGACTCTGAAGTAAGGAATTGGAGGTCAGAGTTCTAGGAAACCACGTTCAAGAATATTAGACTTTATGTGAAGAAGGGCCATGGAGAGCTTTGAGAGATCCTTCCCACCTGCTACAGAGCACAAAGCAGCATGCACAGCCATAGGTGAGGGAGCCCACTGAGAAGGAGAGAAGAAACTGTACTCAGAGCTCGGATAAAGCTGAGGATAGACTGTTTCCTCCTAGTCTGAGCAGAGAATGTTCTAGTTCCCAGAGCATGAGGCAGGGGGATGCATGGGGAAGAAGAGGTCCCAACTAGCGCTGTTCTGTCTCTGCAAGCCCGTCCAACGTTCTTAACACAAACATATCTCAAAACAAAGCCCAAGGAGAGTTATGGAACGTAGAAATGCCCGTAGTCAATAAAGCTAAATTCTCAGATCCATCCGAGATCCGAGCATCCAATCAAAATAGTGTCAGGCATCTACAGAAGCCAGCAAGTCATGCTGGGAAAATAACATTCCACAATGTACAGAGGTATTCAGGCACCCCTAAGGTCTGACAGTCTGGGGCCTCACCCATGTTCATGCATTGAACGTCATTTCCTAATGGGATGGCTTTCTGCCAGTTGGACAATAATCTGCCGGTGACATGGGATGACAGTTTGCTCCATAGCATATTGGATGACACAGTCCCAGCAGGTTGGTCTCACGGAGGGTAGGCCCCTGCCGCGGCTAAGCACAAGCACAATGCCAATCTTGGAGATCAGCCTGACTCCTCACAAACCACTTTGGCCTCTGAGCCCTTGTGTTTGAGCTGCCCTAACCTCCCTGCTACTTCAAGTGTGCAGAACTTAAAGGGTTGACACAGAGTCTACCCGGGCAATCCAAGTGAACCTCGAGGCACCGGCACGCAGCTAGGCATCTCTAATGTCAACCCGCACGCGGCAACTGTTCTCAGAGGAAAACTGGCCAATGTTCACAATTCCTGGGACATATGGTGAGGCAGAGCACATTTTAAATACCAAGAACACTCACTCAAGACCTTCCCAAATGCTTTGGCGATTGTATTTGGCGTTTGGACATGTATCGAAGCACATACTTACCTGACAGTGCCTGGCCTGCCTAAGTTCCTCCAGTTCATAGGTCCTTCATGGCTCATGAGTGAATGTGCACAGTAATTAAATGTTGCATCTACTTTGCCCCAAACCCAGGAAGGACGGCAATAATGCAGACTCTCACTAAAGGGTCTGGAGTGCTTCTCTGAGCAACAATCTCCCCTTTTATTTGTTCAGTATGAAAAACAAACAACCAGCATATGGTAGGAGAAGAGGCTGCCCTGGAAACTTTGGAAAATATTTTGTGTGGGTTTAGTTTTGGTTACACAGGCTTGGTGTTTTGAAGCATTTAGTGCAAGGCTTTCTTCATGCTCAGGGAACTTCCTGATATAAGAAGCTGACTTGTACTGGCCCTTGAGCAAACATAGCTCTGGGAAGAAAGCGGTACTGTGGGTTAGAGCTGTATTTTCCTAACCCAAAACCCAAGGAGAGAGAGAAATTTTGAAAAAATTATGCTAGACTCTAGGAAAGCTATTTTAAAAAAAAAAAAATCCCAAATTTTCCATTTTCCCAATAGTTTACCTCACTTTTAACATACCTGTTTTATTAAAACTAGAGGCAAAGGACTGGAGAGCTGGCTCGGGAAGAAGAGATGATCTGGCAAGGCTCTGTGCGTGGCCCCCAGAACCCACACTGGACTAGCTTTACTTCGCGGGGGAGATGCTCTTCAGTCCTCTGGATGCTGAAGGAAATGCATGCTCTCTGTCTCTCTCTTTTTCTGTTTCTTTTTCTGTCTCTGTCTGTCTCTTTGTCGCCCTAGTGCTCTCTAGCTCTCTCTCGTTCTCAATCACTCACGCAAGCACACGCGCATGCACAAACGCACGCACAAACGCACACATGAATGTACCTATGTACATACACCAAAAAATAAACCCTTTAAAACTAGATGTTAAGTTAAATATGCTAAAGAGAAATGTTCCTTTGAGTTCCCGACAACTAAATCTATAGATGAGAAACCTTGAGTAATAGGGATTATGAAATGAGATATAAATAAGTATAAATGAGTGAAATGAGTATAAATAAGACAGAAACACACTGTTGGTTTAGCGATAAAATGTTTGCAACACCGTGGCTGGTTGTAAATGTACTTATGTCCAATTTTCTGGTTTCCTTTTATTTCTGCCCCCGTTTCTCCAGTGTCCCGTATAATTTTGCACCCATTACTCTTTGTTTTCCCAGAGCCATTCTTCACTGCTCACAGTATCTAAAATTCTACCTTTGCAGGAAATCTGCTCTGATTACAGGGCAGAAAGAGTACACAGCGAAGGGAGGATGGAATATTCTTTGCTGGTGGTTGCAAAAACCTGACAATTCTTTAACTTTAATTTCAAGGAAAATGAAAGAAAAGATTTGATAAGCAAGCACCACATGCCTGATTGTTCTCCTTCATAATTATCTAGGAGTATGGCTTATTGATAAACATCCCTAAAGTATCAAACCCATCAACAAAATTATTCATTTCCATGAAAGTATCTGAAAGGAGGTGATCTTTTCTTCTATACAAAAGTAAATTATATCTGTTTCATGCAAGCAAACACAGGCATCACACGCATATGCATGCTTTTCTTCCCATTTAAAGTGTTGACTTAAAAAATTATTTTTTTAAAAAAAAACCCAGAAACTATAATAGCATATTTTGTCTTTAGATCAGTGTTGATTTTGTTTAAATACGAGCCCTCTAGTGAATTTATAAGCTTTGGGAAATAGGAATAAAAGGGGGCCAGTGTCCTGACATCTCTTGAACACCCACGACTTGTTTCTAAAATAGTAAACACAAAACACATTCTAATTAAGAGCCGCAATGCAATCCTGTTACTTGAGAGAGATTTTTCTTCAGGTTGACAGCCACGAGTGCACCACCTCACAGAACAGAGCCTTACAGGCAAGCAAAAGCTTCTACTCCACGAGTAAAAAAGGAGAGATCGCTGCGTATAAACCTGGGTGTGTGCATAATTGAAAGAGATACAGAACTGAAAATTGGGAGGGAAGGAATAAGCAATTCCTGGAATTGATGCCCATTGAATCTCTGCCCATTTCTAAAAAAGAACTTCAGGGAAAAAAAAAAAAAACCCTGGCAAAATCCTGGTTTCCATTGCTCTTCATTCCCCTTGCCAGGATGAGAACCAGATGTTCTGTGATATCGCACAGTCTGTCCTACCGGCATTTTTGGTTGTATTAACTTCAGCAACTACTGGAGATTTTATGTGAGAAGATTCACAGGTGAGTAGGATCCAAATTTCCTGAGACATCAGGGCCTTTTATGGGGTTGGAGAAGAACCGTAAACGTGTCCAAACCTTTCTGTGACATGCTCCCATTCAGATGGGAGCCTGATGCTCCTGTAACTCAGATCAAGACACAGGAAACAAAGCACCTGAAGGACATGTGAAAGCACCCACCCCACCCCCTAGCCCAGAACCCCCACTAGTGCCCCCCACCCCCGCCGCCAAGGAAAGCAATTTTTATCATTAATAAAATTTAGTCAAGGCTTAAGGTGGATGGTAAATCTAACATGGTAAAAATAACCTACAAATCTGAATGGAAAGTGGGGTGAAGGGGCTGGAGAGATGGCCACTGGTAAAGAGTACCCGCTGCTCTTGCAGAGGACATGAGTTCTATCCCCCTCACCAGCTTCAGGTGGCTCACAAGCTCCTATAACTCCAGTTCCAAAGGGATCAGATGCTCTCTTCTGGTTTGTTTGCTTGCTTGACACCTAGGTTGATGGTTTACAGTTAAGCACCAGAGTTAAGATGTCAGGTGGAACCTAATATCTCCCCAAGATGATTCAGGAGAATATGCTTTCAGGAGAGCAGTTATATATATATCTACCAGAGAGGATTTTCACTGGCCTGGCTGCTGTTGTCCACAGTGTCAGATTCCACAGAAAGTGCAAAGTAATCACATCATTGGACCATAGTGACCCCGCCACTGTGTATGTCCTATACCACCTACACCCAGAGTCCAACAGAAGGCTGGGGTGGGGGGACCCCAGAGCTCTCTTACGCACTGTACCATCTAAGCCCAGAGTCCAACAGGAATCTGGGGAGACCCCAGAGCTCCCATGTGTGCTATAGCACCTTAGTTCAGAGTCCAACAGAAGGGGGGGCAGCAGGAGGAATACTAGCAAGTACTCGGGTTAATATGGCACATGAGGTATCTAAGTAAATCAGTTGGAGGAGAAAATATATCTGTAAATATACTTATCACCTAAGTTTTTTTTCAAAGTTTATACTGTTGTACTTATTAATAAGTCTCTTGGGTCTGTAGCTCCAGCTTGGTTGGTAGGTGTTTGGCTGTCAGGAACTAAGCACTGGGTTCAATCCCCAGCACTGCATATAACAGGCTGGCGGTGAAGTCTATAAGCCCAGCACTTGGAAGGTGGAGGCAGGAGGATCAGAAGTTCAAAGTCATTCTGGGATACATGGGAGTCTGTCTCTCTAACACTCTTATTATAGAAGGCAGACCTTAGGTTGGCAAATATAAAACACTGAGCCTGAATCTGTGGATCAGACGTCACACGGCACTGAGCCTGAATCTGTGGATCAGACGTCACACGGCACTGAGC
>NW_022196903.1:137630910-137638074 GCF_008632895.1 Mastomys coucha | reverse complement strand
GGATCAGACGTCACACGGCACTGAGCCTGAATCTGTGGATCAGACGTCACACGGCACTGAGCCTGAATATGTGGATCAGACGTCACACGGCACTGAGCCTGAATCTGTGGATCAGACGTTACACAGCAGTTTAACCAAGAGGCAGACGAGGATCCAGCTCCCGTGTTTCCTACCCGTGCTCTGTTCATTAAGTCAGGCAGCCAGTCCTGAAACCTAGCAGCGTTGGTAAGCCCACAAAGGACTGCTGACCACGTTCAGATATCATTCCTTTACTAATTTATCCAAGCAAAACGTATTTACTGAGCAACTGCTCATTGCCAGTCTCTAATTGCTAGAAATGAGGAAAGGAGAATACAGACTTTCTGTTCTTTTAGAGTTGTGTATTCAAGAAGCATTTTCTCCTTCCTCCCTTGGGACTTCAAAAACCTTTTGGTTTTTCATCAGAAACTTCTTGTTTGTAGAAATGAAGAAGACTGAGGAAAGTAATGTCACACTCCAGACTGTGACAGGTAGACCAATTCAAATTGGCAAGAGCCATACTTAATGACTGGGGATTTTTCTGATTTGATCTGAAGTATCTCCCACAAGTTCATGATATAAACGCTCAGTTCTCACCTCATGGTGCTATTTGACAGATCGTGGAGTGATACTGGTGGGCATAGGTCATTCAGGGAAGGCTTCTGCAGTTATAGCCTGACCTCTGGTTCCTGCCTCCCCCTAGGCTTCTTCTCTTCACTGATGTGAACAAACTCTACCACCCGTATTCCTTCTGCCTGAACTGAGCTCCATGTCTGTAGGCTTAGGGTTTTTACACCTACCTTTAATAAGTGTTCTCAAATGCTTCAACCCCCGTCTAGCCCACCATCTAAGGCTAGAGAAGAAAAGATGGTAAAGAGGACAAGCTCAGTAGCATCAGGATACCAAGCGTGAATCAGCGGTGGTGGCACAATCTAGCAGAGACAGCCAGGCTCTGCCAAATCAGCAAAAAGCACAAGTCAAAAGGAGCAACCAGGATCAGCTGGGATGCCAAAAGAGGTTCTCCGCCATGCCTCTTTCAACGAAGTAAAAATCAGCAAAGACATGAAACCAACAAAGTGTGGCAAGGCTAGCTGTGTAAGCATGATGTCACGGTCCATGGAGTCCTATTTATAGACTCTCCAAATATCATATGTCTTCCTAAGGGTCTTGCTTCAGCAAAACATCACATGAGTCTACACAAGGTGACATGGCCAGAAACTTGCCCTTTACACGTCTTCTCTGGGATGACAAACTGAAATCCTCTGGAAACGGGAGCCCAGATACATCTTTTCTCCCTCCAGTTGTCTCTGCCAAGGATAGTGGTCACAGGAGTGGAAGCACATCAAACAGGCCCAGCGCAGGCCTACGACCTCTCAGGTCTGCTCGTAACTAGCATTGCTTCTCTGTGTTGGGACATTAAAACAGAATTGTAACATGCTTTGCTGTACAAGGGATCATTTGCCACCTAGTGTGGAGTCAGGTAAGCATTAGAGAAGGACTAAATCACAATGTGCTCAAGGCTTGGTTTGGGTACCCAGCCTTTGCCATCTGTGTACCATGATGTACTTCCCTGAGAGTGACTACAACTCTTCACACTGATGGTACGATCCTACTCCTAAGTAGCTCCCTGCTGTCCTGGTTCTTAAACCTACATTCTCTTTTAGATACAACTATGTGCCAAGGACAAATAAGACAGGTCCGCTAAGTTGTCTTCTTCTGCCCCGCCTCTCCATGCATGGCGGCATTCATGTGTGTCCGTGCATATAACATGTGTATATCACAAGCATGATAATAAATAAAGAGATTTTTTTAATGCATGGTAAGATTTGAGATTTTTAAGTACATTAGACCTCATGCTTGGGCTGAAACTAGACGTTTAGGATGAAAAAAAAGTCCAGTAAAATTTGAATCCAACTAGTATTAATATGGGTGTCGATGAGTTTGGCAGGAGGCTAAGGCGGGGGTGTACAGGGCTCTGTGTAGCCCTTCGAGGCATCCCTCTATGTCTGAGTTTGGGACCAACATCACTAGTGCCATTTTTTATGTTATAAGGTAATGTATTTATGACATTGATACTATGTTATAAAATATGAATTTATGTTAAAAATATATATTAGAGTATAATTTCTCTTTTGATGTTATTTTTGGTAGACTCTTAATTAATACTTGCTCATCCCTTTGGAAAGTGTCAATGCCAAAACTAAACTTCTGTTTCACAATTACACATGGATTTTGTAAAGTTTTCTAAAAACACCACAACGTGGACATATGTAGATCTTGTGAACATCTTCATCAGTTACAATTTTATTAACCAACAGAGATGGGCTGATGAGAGGGCTCAGGGGGTGAAGGCGCCTGAGGCCAAGCCTGGTGCTCCAGGCTTGATCTTCAGGACCAAAGGTAAATCGAGAGAACAGACTCTCACGAGTCTTCTGACCTCCATACACATGCCACGAGACATATGTGTGTCCACCCCTAGCACACATAAATGGATGTAACAAAAGATTCTATAGCAGGAACTAAAGACCAAAAACTCAAGAGTGCGGAAGACAAACAGGGAAAGGTAAACACGCGTCAGAACTCTGGAGAAACTTCGGCAGAGGTGCAGCAGATGAACCCGAGTCGGGAAGCCCACACCCACAGGCTCCTGGGGCAGCTAAAGGTGCTGTGTGCTTCCGTGACTCAGGACTAGCAGCCGCACTGACTCTCCCTCCGGTGCCACCGGGGGCTGCCTTGGGAGATGACCGAGGATTCTTCCTCCCTGGCTTTTCCATCGTAGGTATTCACGTGCTCGCTTGTTAACAATCTGCCAAAGCCACAGGACAGTAAATTAAAAATAACCTTGCTTTGCAGCCTGATACACACTTCCTACAAGCGAAGTGTGTCAAGTCAAATAAAAATTAAAAGGAACCCAGAGCTGTGCCAGCTCTGCAGAGTCGCGTTTTACACGCCCCACGTCTTATTAAACAACATATTCACACCTTCCAAAAATATATATTATGTGAATTCTAGGCAAGTCAACTGGAATCTCAGCTAAAAAGAAAAACAAAAGAACCCCAATTGTATCTGTCAGGTAACCCAGACTCTCAAGTTCATTAGTAAGTATGATGTAAGTAATCACCCTGCCTTAATAGGGTAAAGTCAGAATGTGTGTGTGTGTGTGTGTGTAACTGTAAGGACATCTGTGTGTGTGTATATGAGTGTTTGTGTTTGTGTATAACTGTGTGTAAGTGTGCATTATGTAAGTGTGTGCACCAGTGTGTGTGTGTGTAAGTATGTATGTGTATGAGTGTAGAAACAAGAACTTTGCAAAACTGAACTTGTCAGTGGGATAGTTTCCAGATGCCCAGGAATGGGAACTACAACTACCCTGTGATAGCCAGAGATATCCCAGTGAGGGGGGTGCAGAGTAGAAAATTAGCCCTTAGTATACCAGAGAGAAAGGATAAAGGCATGAGAGAGGAGCTGAGACCACGAGAGGTTTGGACTCCTGTCAATACAGCTCAAGGTTTAAGCAGAAGACAGACATTTAAATATTCAGTAGAGATGTAAGAGCCTTTGGTCATGGTCAGAGACACAGCTGAAAAAGAACCCCAGACTAGAAGTGACTGATGTTAGCCAATGCATCGCTTTCCCACATGTGCCCTGAAACACCGGGAGAACCCGCCATTAAACATTTCCAAAAGAAATATTGTAAATTCAAAGATCATGAAGATCCCTTCTCCTACTGTTCAAGTCTCACCTAGGGGTAGAACTTCCATGTGTGGTCTGTATCCGGAGAACTGAACAGAGATTCCTATGTAACCCAAGAGAATTGTTCTCGCTGATGAGAAAAAAAATTCTTAAATGTGTGAGAATGTCAAAAATGCAATTCTTTCTACTACACAATTTTGTTAGAGAAGTAAACGTTTCAGAAATAATTTTTTTAAATGATAAATTTTTTGAACACAGACTGAACAATTAAACCCAATGCAGGTTCACTTTAAACGACTATGCATACAGCTTGAAGTAAATGTCACATGTCAAAATTCTTCTGACAGGAACATAATATAGAATGTTAATAAATAACAGTCCGTTAATCTTGATAGGAACATGCCCAAGAACAGGTCACAAGCTCCATCAGATCTAAAACTGCTAAAGTAAACCCAGAACACAAACAAAACCCCCAGGTATGCAACAAGAAGCAACAAACTGGTACAAAAAGGTTTCACTGGAGAGTTCTACCATTCTCGTGGCAGGGAGACTATAACACAATACTTATCAGAGTTCTTAACGTTCATTCATTTATGTACTAAAATTCAAAATTCAAAATGTTTGAAACTTAAATTGTTCATAATTCATAATTTTAAAATAGTCGAGAACAATTTGTAAAAAAGTTGCCTAAAAGAAGCAAGATTTGTTGTCCCTTACAATGAAGGCTACTACAGTGATGTTAAAATAAGACTGAAGCACATTGCATAGATGCATAGGTATTAGCATGAGCCACATGACAGTAACAAGGAAATCATATATAAATAAAGTACATTTTACCTAGCAGATAATATATGGTTGATTTGACAAATGATTCTAATTAGTTAGATATTTGAGAAAAACATACATTATACTTGTGTCGGAAACTAAAACAAACTCCAGGTTAATTAAAGTTCAATAATTTAAAAAAAGAGAGCCATATTAGGTGAAAAGAGACCTAATTATAGTAAAAGGAAAAAATAATTAAATATAAAAACAACCAAGATGAAGGGAACATTTACCAGGGAAGGAAAAGAGCACTGTTCACTCCTGTATCAAATATGGGGATATATTGATTTTAACATGGTTATCTAGCTTCGGTCACCCTAAAAGGACATCTGTTTAGCGCCTGCTCTAAGAACAACTCCTCCTGCGTGCTCCAGTGGTGCACAAGGGCGTGCCTGGCATTTTTGAGTACCTCATTTCCCACCATGTATTTTAAATTATTTTGTGTTTAATCCCTTTCCTCCTGAGTGGAGGTTCTGTCTAGTGGAAACAAACTACAAAAAGAAAGGAAAAAGAAAAAGAAATATAACAAAGGTTTTCTTCACAGCTGTGGCAGCCAGATGGCGGGTTTCAGCTTCTGGGAACATAGTGGAAAAACCTGTTAACTTTTAAATCTAGTTCAGGCAAATGTGTCCCCGGGCTCCTTGCAAGGCATTTTCTATAGACAGATCTCTACTTTCTACCGCAGTTCTGTCCTGAACTCCCAGGTTCGGTCTGGCACCCTGGCAGCCATCTTGACACCGTGATCTGAGCTGAGCACATTGGCTAGGCTGTCCCAGTTTACTCCTTTCCATGTTCATGCCCCTTATATTTACTGTGGTGCCTTTCAGAGAACCTGTGTAAGCTGTCGTACCCTGTATCCTTAGTGAAACAATGTGTACAGAGACTAAGGGAAACAGCTGAAGTCCCGACATTGCTCTGGACAGTCAGGGTTTTTTAAGGGTTTGAAAACAGTGGGCCCTTTCTTCTGGACACTCATTGCCTGAATTTCTCCCACATGGATACCAAGAACTAGAAGAATCTAAGTATTTGTTTATAGGATAATTATCACCATAGTGTGTCATCTTCGCTAGAATCAGCAATCAGCTGCTTGGGAGAGGCAAGTATTCAATGGATCTGCCTACAAACTGTGCCGGAGACCCCAGGGATACAGCTTTCATGAGTCATCCATGCTGAGGTGGGCTTTGTAGTCATGTCTCGATCTCTGAGGCACCCATACTCTGTGTTTCTGTGAGTAACCCCTCATCCATTCTCTTATAAGTAACACCCATAAACGTGATGGCTTACCACGCTTGTCTTAGATATTATACCCCAGGACTGTTACTGCCATTTTTATCTAGGGTGAATAGGTGCTTCTTATGTATGTCTCCAGGAAAACTAATACAACAAGAGGCTGAGGCAAGAGGATTGTGAGTTCAAAGCCAGCCTGAGGTACATAGCAAGACCCTGTCACCACCCCGTTCCCAAAACAGTGACCTAGATAAATCTTTTGTCTGAATGAAGGTGAGATGGCTCACAAGCTCTTGCCATGTCAGTCTGACAACCAGAGATCCATCTCTGGGACCCATGTCGAGTTAGAAGGAGAGAAAAAATAGCTGGACGTAGTTCGTCTTTGATGGCTCTCGCCGTGTTGCATAGCAGGTGTGCATGTGAACAAACTCATGCACGTCCCTGCATGTGCCCACATCATGCACATTCACACAATAATATAATAACAAATACTGAAAATAGTGAACATAGATAGGAATCTGCCTCAGCCATGCCTTTGAAGGGAGAGAGCTAGGGTGCCCCCCACTCCTGCTTTCCATCACAGTTGCCCTTTGCCCTTCAGGGTGGCTATTTCTTTCTTTTCTTTTTTTTCTTTTCTTTTTCCATTGTGCACTGTATTTATTGTAGCTCTGTAATTTTTTATTAGATATTTTCTTTATTTACATGTCATATGATTTCTCCTTTCCCAGTTTCCCCTCCCCCCAAAAACCCAAAAAACAAAAAACAACAACAAGAACAAACCCCTGTTCCCTCTCCCTCCCCCTGCTTGCCACCCCACCCTCTCCCACTTACTGGCACTGGCATTCCCCTAAACTGGGGCACAGAACCTTCACAGGGCTAAGGGCCTCTCCTCCCATTGATGACCAACTTGGTCATCCTCTACTATTCACATGCTGCCAGAACAATCAGTCCCACCATGTGTATTCCCTGGTTGGTGGTTTAGTCCCTGGGAGCTCTGAGGGTACTAGTTAGTTCATATTGTTGTTCATTCTAAGGGGCTGCAAACCCTTCACCTCCTTTGGTCCTTTCTTTAATTCCTTCATGGGGGACCTTGTACTCAGTTCAATGGATGGCTGTGAGCCTCTACATCTGTATTAGTCAGGTACTGTCAGAGCCTCTCAGGAGACAGCTATATCAGGCTAAAGTGCCCTTCCCTCAGTCTCTGCTCCACAGTTAGTCTCTGCAGCTCCTTCCATGGGTATTTGGTTCCCCCTTTTAAGAAGGAATGAAATGTCCACCTTTGGTCTTCCTTCTTCTTCAAGGTGGCTATTTCTTTTTTTTTTCTGAAATGTCCATTTCTTTTTTTTAAAAAACTTTTATTGCATTATGATGAGAAAAGTTACATGATTTCAATTTATCTGA
>NW_022196903.1:137585813-137630024 GCF_008632895.1 Mastomys coucha | reverse complement strand
AATGTCAAGCAAAGCATTCAGTCTCACTTTGTTGTTCTCTTACAAGCCACCTTCCTAGTTAATTGTCTGTTTCTTTTGGATATATAAATACTTTTGAAAACTATAATAAGCAGGTCTGAAAACCATCGTATAGTGTAAAACATGAAATAAACAATACTACTAATAGAGAGGCTGAGATAGGAGAAGCAGGATTTCAAGACCCTTATGTTGTACACAGCAAGACACTGTCACAAACAAACAAGTTGACAATGTATATAGATTGTACAATGTTGGACCTATTTCTCCAATTACCAAAGTAGAGAGATCATTGGATGACAATCAACTAATTTCCAATTCCTCATATTATTGGATTTCAATCGATTAGGATATGTTGGTCATATTAATTTTCAAATTAATATATTAAGAAAAAGTAATTGTCACTTCCTGTTGTTTTTGTTGTAAGAGGTAGAATTAGGTTTGTGTGGATTTGTTGACAGATTACCTTCTTGCTTCTTCTAGGGTGTAGTTTTGCTCCCTATGTTGATGTTTTCCATCTATTATTCTTTGTAGGGCTGGATTTGTGGAAAGATATTGTGCAAATTTTGTTTTGTCATGGAATATTTTGTTTTCTCCATCTATGGTAATTGAGAGTTTTGCTGGGTATAATAGTCTGGGCTGGCATTTGTGTTCTTGTAGGGTCTGTATGACATCTGCCCAGGATCTTCTAGTTTTCATAGTTTCTGGTAAGAAATCTACCGTAATTCTAATAGGCCTACCTTTATATGTTACTTGCCTTTTTTCCCTTACTGCTTTTAGTATTCTTTCTTTGTTTAGTACATTTGGTTTTTTGATTATTATGTGATGGGAGGAATTTCTTTTCTGGTCCAGTCTATTTGGAGTTCTGTAGGCTTCTTGTATGTTCATGGGCATCTCTTTCTTTAGGTTAGGGAAGTTTTCTTCTATAATTTTGTTAAAGATATTTACTGGCCCATTACATTGGGAGTCTTCACTCTCTTCTATACCTATTATCCTTAGGTTTGGTCTTCTCAGAGCATCCTGGATTTCCTGGATGTTTTGAGTTAGGACCTTTTTGCTTTTTGCATTTTCTTTGACTGTTGTGTCAATGTTTTCTAAGCTGTCTTCTGCCCCTGAGATTCTCTCTTCTATCTCTTGCATTCTGTTGGTGATGCTTGTATCTATGGCTCCTGATTTCTTTCCTAGGTTTTGTATATCCAGGGTTGTCTCTCTTTCTGATTTCTTTATTGTTTCTATTTCAATTTTTAGATTCTGGATGGTTTTGCTCATTTCCTTCACCTGTTTGATTGTGTTTTCCTGTAGCTCTTTAAGCGATTTTTGTGTTTCTTCTTTAAGAGCTTCTAGCTCTTTACCTGTGTTCTCCTGTATTTCTTTGGGGGTGCTATTTATGTCTTTCTTAAGGTCCTGTATCATCATCATGATAAGTGATTTTATATCTGAATCTTGTGTTTCCAGTGCGATGGTGTGTTCAGGACTTGCTATGGTTGGAGAATTGGGTTCTGGTGATCTTGGTTTGTGTTGTTTATTTTCTTATGCATGCCCCCCGCCATCTGGTTAAGTCTAGTGCTACCTGCCCTTGCTAAATCGGACTGGAACCTGTCCTTCCTGTGATCCTGGTTGTGTCAGAACTCCTCAGAGTCAAGCTGTCTCTGTGATCCTGTGGTTCTGGGATCCTGGGATCCTGGGCTTGTTAGATCACCTGGGAGTGTGGCTTTCTCTGTGTGTTGTGGGACTGGCTGCAGAGCTTGTGCCCAAGGTCTGCTAGAACACTAACCCAGACAGACCAAAAGGAACCCAAGTCACTGGGCTGTTGGAGTTCCTGTGTGCCTGGTCCCACTGGTCCCAGTTACTCCCAGTGTTGGGACAGATGTTGGTTCCTGCTCACCTCTGATCCTGGGTGTGTCAGAGTGCCTGGGAATGGAACTTCCTCTGGGTGTTGTGAGACTGGCTGTGGAGCATGTGCCCAAGGTCTGCTCTGGACCCCAGCCCAGACAGACTGGAAGGAACCCAAGTCACTGGGCTGGCAGAGTTCCTGTGTGCCTGGTCACGCTGGTCCCAGTTACTTCCAGCGTTGGGACAGATATTGGTTCCTGCTCATCTCTCAGGGTGGCTATTTCTTAAATATCATCATGTCACCTTTGCTTTTTGTCCTTTATTTTCCCCCAGCATATTCCCCATGAGAGCAGGAACATCTCAGCAACAAAGCAGCTAGTGTAGTGTGAACTTAGGAAATGTGAGCTCAGTGATTGAACTGGAAGCCCCGCCATGTGACAATACCAATCACACATACGTCACCTGATAGCCATAAGATATGAATGGGAAGGAAAAGCCAGAATGGTGCATCTTCTCTGAGTGAAGGAAAACCTCGAACACTTCTTACGCATCTAATCTCATGCCTATAGCTCTTATATACTGTTCACCCAAGTGTGCATGGCCATTTTCATACAAAATGAGAGACCAATCAGGTTGTGGTCTTGCTCACTCTCATATAAGTGCCAAGCCTGGATTAGACTGCATAGCCTATGCTCCTTATTTTAACTCCTATAGCCACTCAGGATATGTCACAAATAGTTGTTTCTCCCGTTTCTTGGTATACTTGTAATATTTTGAGGTGCTAGATGTTTGAACAAATTACCTTTTCCAAATTATGAAGTTCTTAAACCATTATTTATATAGTCCCACTTTTTAAATTCCACAATTCTAGCAACCTGTCTTGTATAGAGAATTTTGTTTTATTAAAGGGAAATTATCTAGCATTCCATAAACTTATCTCAGTTGAAGGTTCAACTTGCCAGGTGGCTTTTTGAACAAAGTTTTTCACACAATTTTCTCAGTCTGTGAGTTGCCTGAGCATCATGTTTTTGTTTTTGTTTTTGTTTTTTTAAGAGATTGATTGAGTACCAATGATGGATGTATTTTAGTGTTGTGTTTATTGTATGTTCATTACTGGAAATTATGTAAGTGAAATCACTTAAAATAGTCTACATGGAGACCAACTCTGCCATTAGATATGGCTTCCTGTCTTAGTTAGGGTTTATGACCACAGCAACTCTTACAAAGGAAAACTGGCTTAAAGTTCAGCGTTTTAGTCCACTGTCACTATGGCAGGAAGTATGGCAGCGTGTAGACAGACATGGTACTGGAGATATAGCTGAGGGTTCTATATCTGGATCTGAAGGCAGCAGGAAGATAGCATGACACTGAGCCTGGCTTGAGCATCTGAAACCTCATAACCCACCCCCAATGCCATACTTCCTTCAATGAGGCCATACCTCCTAATAGTGGTATTCCTTATGAACTTACAAAGGCCATTTTCATTCAAACCAAAACACAGAAAATCAAGAAAAATCAAGTCAGAAAGAGGCTCAGGAAACATATGCAGTGTATGGTTTAAAAGGAAGATCTATACAGTTCTCCAGAGAAATGGGTAGATTTTCTTAACCTCAGGAAGCACATGCTAATGTCTAGTATGACAGCCAATATTTAACCATGGCCTCTCATTCTGACCTGGTTTGAAATCCAGGTTTTAACTTATCAATCCTACTGTGACTTGCAGCTATTTTTCATTACCCAAGCTACAATCTGAAAGCATTAATTTGTAGAATACATTCCACTACTACTAATAACATACTGAATTTTATTAAAACTCAGGCAGAAAGCTCTCATATGCTTTCAGTAATAGAAATAGAAGTGAAAGCTCAGTGTGGTAACCCCGAAACTATGTTTTACTGAGTCCTGCATAGTCATGGAAGGGATAGTATGACACAGTTCCTGCCCCTTGAAAAACAGCCAGATTAGGGCCTCCATGAGTGTTGACAGTTGCTGGGCATGAGGCTTTGTGTGTTCATGTGTGTTTGTGTGTGTGTGTCTAATTTTTTTTTTTACTTAATGTTCCTCTTTCAGGAAATATTCACCTTGCCAAAGTTATGGGGAATGTCTTCTTTGACAAGATTAATAACTCTATGATAATCAAAGACAGCAGGAGTTCAGAAGGTAAGGGTGTTTCTAATGTCTTAGCAAAATTGACAAATGTTGTGACCTTAAGGCTGTGGGAAAGAACTCTGAAAACATGAGTTCAAAAATATATAATTTCTCAACCATGCAAAATATAAGAATGTAATATGAATTATATAAGTAGCATCATGGACTAAAAAGAACACAGACAACTGCACTGTGAATTAGCTTGTCATAAAGATACAAAGGCAGACAGATTCCTGAGTTCACGGTCAGCCTGGGACAGAGCAAATTTAGTCTAGGTATGGTCAGAATGGTAATCTCAAGACAGAATCCCACCCGGCTGAGATTATTGTTTGTACTTACAAAGCTAGGCAGATCTCTGAATTCATTTGCCATGTTGGAAAAAATGTGCTTGCTTTTTCTGTGAATTAGAGGTCTGGGGTCATAGAATGCTGATTCCTGGAAAAATCAAAAGGGAACCTAGAGTAAATGACTGAATTGATAAATAAACAAAAGTCTGGGCTTTGATTTCTGAGAGCTGAGCTACCTGGTTGGACTGTCTGTAGAGCTCCAGGGAAAGCTGTCTCAAGCAGAATACAAACAGTCAGCTTGTACTCCATGACTGACTGTGAGTCCACTCCTCTCAGGAACCCTTCTCTAAGTCAAGGATGGTCCTTGGCATAATCTCTACTTGACAACAGAATACCACTGTTGTCCTTAACTCATTATGGGGCTTATTACAGGGCACTACACTACCTGACATACTACTTCACTAGGAGAAAGATTGTTAAAACTACAAAAATGGAAGAAAATGAGCAAGTACAACTGACTGAATCATTTATACCTATTAAGGTTAATATGGAATGAATTGAACTTTTTGGAATATTATAGTAATGGTACAATTCAAATATTATTATTTAATGTTTCCTTGACAATTTTTATATTTAGTGCGTGTGTGTGTGTGTGCGTGTGTCTATACATGTGCCAGAACACATATACATTGAAGTCAGAGGACAAGTTAAGAGGTTAGGTTCTCTCCTACCGCCATGTGGGTTTGTGGGATTGAACTCAAGTGGCCAGACTTGGCAACAAGTACTCTTAACCACTATGCAGTCTAGCTGGCCTTATGACAGTTTTACATATAGCTACAACAGTCTCTGATCACAACCCCCCAATCTTTTTCTTCCCTTCCTTCTACCCTGTTAACAGCCACTCTCCTCTATCAAGTTCATAACATTTGGTCTTGTTTTGTGAACCATTTAGTTTAACCAATAATATCTGTAGAACTTGGTATTGAACTGTCCTCTGGAGTTTCACACTCCAACTGAAAGATGCATCAAAATGATCAAACCTACAAAAAAAATGAGAAAATAAGGATATATAATTTATATGTTACATAATTAATATGCATATATAATTTATACCTTTAAAGGTTGAGATGAATAAGTATAACTTATAGCACATTATAGTAAATTCTACAATCAAGCATTTTTGATAGAACTTTCTCCCTTGAACATTTAGCCTCAATATTCACTAACAGTCATTGATGATTAACTTTACAATTACTTTGGCAGAGTCTGGTGGTGGTTTAAATATGCTTGGCCCAAGGGAAGTGGCATTTTTAGGAGGCATGACCTTGTTGGGAAGTGTGACATTGTGTATGCAGACTTTGAGGGCTCTTAGTGCTCAAGCTTTGCTCAGTTCGTAGCGTAAGTCTCCTCTTGGCTGCTTTTGGGTCCAGGTGTAGAACTCTAGGCTCCTCCAAGACCAAGCTACCATGCTTCCCACCTTGATGATAGTTGACCTCTGAAACTGTAAGCCAGCCCCAATAAAACATTTGCCTGTATAAGAGTTGCCTTGGTCATGGAATCTCTTTACAGCAATGGAAGCCCTAAGACAGAGTCTAAGATGCTGATTAATTAAGACAACTTCTTTTTGGTAGCTAGGTTTCCTCAATGAATGAGGCAACAAACTCCTTACTCTGCTTAAAATAAAAATCTCAAATATTTTCTGACACTTCAGCTGTCAGAAGATGGCCCTGAAAAAAACCTCAAATACAAATAGCTTTTGTTGCTCAAGTGATTATGCAATTCTACAGAATATTCATTCATAGGTTGCCACTCACTGATCACATAGGACATGTGTTTGACTCCCTCCAAGGCTCAGGGAAGACTATACAGGAATGGGTAGGCTGTATGCAAGAGCCAGAGGGATGGAAATGGTGACCACCTTTACCTATTATGACATGTTCATCCTGTGGTCACCTGCATAAGATCTGTATGAGACTGGGCCTGTTAGTATCCCATCTTAAATGACAGATGGGCTTGGGAAGCCCTATATCTGCCAGAGGAGCCACTGGCAGGTATGGCTGCCAGAGGAGGAGATGATCTCTTCAGGAGCACAGCTGTTGCTTAGTTCTTCATTTTTTCAGCAAGTAAACCAACTCAGCCCTCATGCTCATAAGGAAGGAAGTAGGACTCATGAAGAAGAAACTTAGTGGGAGTAGAAAGAGAATAAAATAATGTAATGGGAGTCTGTCTGTCCAAAATACATTGTATTCAGGGGCAAAATTCCAAAAGAATAATACCTACAAACATTTTTCTCTTTTTCTTACCATCATGTTGATAATATACATCTTCTGAAAGAATTGTTTTTCCAGAAGTAAATGTGTAGTTGCCAGGTCACAAGAAAAATGCTTTGCTGCATTTCTGGCTTCTAGTTGGTGTTCCATGCCAGCTGCTAATTCCTGAAAGTGTTGAGACATGGCATCATGGGAGAGTAGCATGTGAGCTGCTTTGTAATCTGTCCACCAATCCTAAAGAAAGGCAGACTTACACTAATGCCGTGGCATGTATTTATGATTATTTTAGTTACCTGACGTCCTTCAGACAAAGCAGCTTGATGCTATAAAATGACGCCTGCTTCTGCCTCCTTAAATCAGCTGTGCCTTCATTGAATTCTGTTAGTTTTAGACTGATTTATTAATGTATTTTTAGTTTTACTTTGGGTGTTTTTTCTTTTGTTTGTTTTACTTTAGGTTTTTTTGTTGGTTGGTTGGTTTGTTTGTCGGTATGCAGAATTGGTTTTTGAAACTTTCTCTTGTAGCCCAGACTGGTCTTGAACTCCTTGATTCTCGGGCCCCCACCTTTCAGTAGCCACCTCTAGCTTGTTTTACTGAGTTGTTGTTACTTTGGGTTGTGGCTAGCCTTATTGTCTGTTGCCCAGGCTAGGCTGAACTTGCAGCAATCTTTTTGGTTCGGTTCCCAAAGTGCCCTGTAAGTGCTTAAGGCTGCAGTGCTCCATGGTGTGTATGTATCTCTGCAAATAACTTGCAACATTTTCACACTTCCTATTGATGAAAGGCACATAGTTAAACTCAATCTATAGCCATTTGTACTTCAAAGAGAAATGAGGACAGGTCTTCTTGCTTGAGCAGCGAGAACTTTACCAGCTGAAACTTCTCTCCAGGCCATTCTCTATGTTTTAGTGTTGTTCCTTTGTTTGGTCTTTGAAACCAGATCTCATGTGGCCTAAGCTGGCTTTGGGCTGCCATGCAGTCATAGATAACCTTAAACTCATAATCTTCCTGCCTCTACCTACAAATGCTAGAATGATAGGTATGCATTACCACACTTAGCCTCTCATTTTCTCAAGGAGGAACTATCAATATATCCATAATTGTCCTAGTTAGCTTTCACGGTCAACTTGACACAACCTTGAATCACCTGAGAAGGGAATCTCAACTGATCCTAGGTAATACTGGCCAGTGGGCCCCTGTTGAGATACTGTTGTGATTATTAACTTACATAAAAGGGCCTGGCCCACTGTGGGTGACACCATTCCCTATGCAGGTAGTCCTGGGTGGTATAAGAAAGCATTTCTTCATGATTCCTGCCTCCAGGTTCTTGCTTGAGGTCCTGCCCTCACTTCCTGTAGTGATGGATGGGTGACCTGTAAGCTGAAACCCTTTCCTCCCCGGTGACCTGTAAGCTGAAACCCTTTCCTCCCCTAAATTCATGGTGTTTGCCACAGCAAGAGACAGAAACATAGAGCAACTTTTAAACATTCCCTCAGCTTCCGAGTGCACACAGAGGATTCAGCTGCCCTATCTTATTCAGATTAAGAATCCTGAGGTAATCATGTGTGAAGTGTGGCCTGGATGTGGTAAGCTCTTCAGGAGAAACTCCATCGTGGGCAACACAGCAGGGCTGAGTGTGAGTGCAAATTCAGATCCATGATGGGAAAAAGCAGAGCGTGCCTAACCCAGCTGATGATGGCCCTGACTATGCTGTGTGAGCACTGGGCCAGTGCCACCTCCCCTCTCTGCATCTGTGTTATCCATCAGATGGCCCGCGAGGGAACACTGCAGAACAGTGTCACTCTCTGTAATAGGCCCTACCACTAATGAGGCATAACCAATTCAGCCAGCATCATGGATAATCTTGATCTCTCATTGACACTATTGCCCCTATTGATTCTGTGCTGCTGTTGGTTATCTGCCTGACACAGATGAAGAGGGAGAGTAGACCCCAGGTACTTCCTTCCCCAGTTAAATATTTAACAAATTGCCAAGACAAAAAAAAAAAAAAAAAAACCAAAACAAAACTTGCCAGTCTGCTCCTCTCCCACCGCCCCTGCCTCTCAGTGGGGCTGCCTGGAAGGTTTTGCAGAAGGCCAGCCAGAGTCGGCGTTTCTCACAGTCTCGCTTTCCTCCTGGGATCAAGAGTCTAATATATTCCTGTAACACACCAACAGATCCCAAGACAAACAAGTGCTGGGAGAAGCATGGCCCTGGCATGGTCTCTCCAGAGTTCAATGATTTAGATGTCAGATGTCTGCAGTGATCCTTGTCTGCAGGAATGGCTGAGCCTTGGCCAACAGAAGGGGATTGCGGTAAGGCCATGCATCAGTGAGCCATTAGAGATTAAACTAATGGCAGTTGTTGCAGAGGGTGTGTGCATGTGACCAATGTATAAGAGGTTGAAAAAGGTCAAGTCATTACCCTCCTAGTGACTGCTTGGGACGAGCCAAAACTTAGCTCCAGCTTATACATCAAACTAGTGTTTTCTAGTCTAGTCTTTACAGAAGAGCTATGTGCACATCCTAAAACCCTATGTAAAAGAAACCAGTTGTAAGTATGAATGTACATGAGAAAAACATACAGTGTACATAAAAAAGTCGATTTCTGCTACTATCAAAAATATTTATGACAAAGCTGGATAGATAGTTCAGTGGTTATGAGCATGCGTCGATCTTGCAGAGGCCCAGGGTTCAGTTCCCAATACCCACACAGTGGCTCACAATTGCCTGTGACTCCAGTTCCAAGGGGGCTGATGCCTTCTTCTGACCTCCTCAGGCATAATGCAGAAAAACACTAGATAGGTAGGTAGGTAGGTAGATAGATAGATAGAGAGATTGAGAGATAGAGAGATAGATGGGTTGATGGATATTTTATAAATGATACTTGTAACAAAAGAAAATGATCTATGATGCCTGCGGTATTCTGTGTAGGTTCAGACAGGCATAACACATCTTGAGCCTACTTGATCATATTGCAAAAATGAGGCTGAAGGAAGGTAGACCAGTGTAGGATCCATAGATGGTAAATTTTTATTGTCAACTCCATGGGATTCAGGGTCTCCATGGAAACAAATCTCTAGGCAAGAAAGTGAGAGATAATCTGGAATTAGTAAGCTGATTTGTGAAGACCCTCCCTGTAAACGTGGGTGGTACTACCCCACAGGCTGAGGTTGTAGACGGAGAAAAAGGATTGAGCACCAGCATTCAAATATGGTCTTCCCTGCCATGATATTGTCTGGAACTGTGAGCATAAATAAACCCTTTCTCCCTTAAGTTGATGTCATCGTATGCTTTGCTACAGCTATAAAACAAGAAACACACGTGTCAGAAGAGGAGAGACAGGAAGTGAAATCCAGTTAGCTACAGCCAGTTTCTCATGGCAGGCAAGAGCTCTATACCCAGAAAAGACCCTCAATTTTGTTGGCGATGGCTTGACTGAAATATTTAAAATATTCATAAATGATGCCTGGGCTTTGTTGCTATACCCAGTAGATGGGACTCTCTCACAGTATCATTTTCCTGCTAGACCCTACCCAAGTACGCAACTTGGTCTGGTCTCAGACTCCTGGGACTCCTCCTACCTTAGCATCCTGAGTGCTAGGATTGCAGGCTGGCCCCACCATATTGGTTCTCAAGTCTGATTTCGCTGCAAAAGCATAAAAAAGATAAAATGTTTTGAATAAATCAGTTGACCAAGTTGGATTCTTAGAAATGAAGTTTCCATGAGGCATGGCTCTCCTCCACTGAGCAGCACCAGCTCCCGCAAGTCTAGGCGTCCTTTAATCAGTACATCTTCCAAATTTGTGGGGGCCTACTATGTGCTAGAGTGCTAAAGAGTTCCTCTAGTGAATTCAGTAAGATGAAATGTTTGAGTATGTAATGACAGAGGCTGGTGAAAATAAAGATTTTAAAATAAGAGAGGGGCTAGGGAGGAGGCTCAGTGGTTGAAAACACTGGTTGCTCTTCCAGGTGATCTAGGTTCAATTCCCACCATACAATGGTGGCTCACAACTATGTGTAACTCCATTATAGGTGGTCTACTCTAGCCTCCAAAAGTACCAGACATGATGTACATACATACGCGCAGTCAAAACATTCAGGCATAAAAGATAAAGAAATCATCTTTAAACTAAGAAAAAATGCCTCAGCTGAAAGAGACTTTGTAGTTTTCTGGTTCCTGGAATGTAATTTCACTGTTAGTCTTGTTGTACTGAGCAGCCTCCCCTTTGCTGAACTAAGCTAGATTTCTTCCTAGCGTGTTTGTTTAGAAATGGTGTCTGCTGGCTGGGTGTGTATTCCTAGGGGATAAGCAAGTTAGATTAATGAACTAAACAACACAAGCAGAAGTTTTCGAAGCCCAAACAATAAGGCAAATCTGACTTTCACATAAGCTTATCGCCTCCTTTCTGTTGGTTTTAATGTCCATTTAATGATTTTTTAAAAATATTTTATAGCTGAGATATGTTGGCTAGAGTAAACTCCTCTGCCAGCTACTAATGGACAAAATTGAAGCTCTAATTGTTTGCTTAACTATTAAAGAACATTTTATATTTCTAAATTGAGTTTAGTTTTTATTTTAAATTATGTGTTATATGTGGGGGGTATGTATGTCTGTGTATGTGCATGTGTGGGGTGTATGTATATATGTCTGTATGTGTCTGTGTATGTGTATGTACTTGTATACATACATGTGGGGGTACATGTGGACACATAATGACAGAGCCTATAGGCAAAGGCATCAGATACTGTAGCTGGAGTTTACAGGAGCTAGGAGTCACCAGATGTGTGTGCAGGGAATCAAACTTGGGTCTTCTGCAAGAGCAGCCAAGCTGTCTCCTACAGCAGAGCCAATTCTCCAGCTGTATCATGTCGTTTGATTGAGAAGAACTCATTCCTCCACTTTGACACTATATGATAAGCTTCTGGTTCAGAAATATTTTTAGGTTTAACTTGGAGATTTTAAAATGGATTAACAGAAATTCAATTAAAGTTGTCTCAATGAGTATGGAATCTTAAATTTTTCAGATTGCAAATGTTTATCAAAACACTATTAATTCTTAATTAGATCCAGAAGGCCCCCATGTTTGAAAATGAATGAAGGTAACTTTTCATAAAACATACAGCCATATAATTTAAGATGTACAGCCAACTATAACTGAATAGTTTAATTCTTTTCAAATGAAAGTATTATTTTTTTTAAAGGCTGGGCATTTTCTGAAAAAAAAAAGTCTCTTAAAATACATAGCTAATGTACTGTTTTGGGGAAAATACATTAAGAAAGGAAAGAATAAGAATACTATTAGAAAGCGGATAATTCTTGGGGTTTGGGTTTATGTTAATGGAAATTGATTCCATGTTAATTTTTGTGAACTATCAAATAGCCTATTCTGAAGAATTACCTGAAAACAGTTCGAGAATGTACTTACAGAGAAAACTGAGTATTGCTGGATCCAGAATTTTATTTAAATCCCTGAACAGTTTGTGTACATTGAAACCATCATTAGCTTATGTTCTACCAAGACATCCTGATTTATTTCAGCTCTGCTTCACACATGATCATTCGATACGTTCTACTTTATGACCATTTGTGAAAAGGGCTCATTTTAGAACCTTAAAAATGTCTTACATTCTTTGTATTAATTAGGGGACAGGCTGTTTATTCATATTTGAAAATCCAAGAACAACAACGATATTGTTAAAAATAATATCTCAACAAAGCTGATAGATTTATAAGCCCCAGTTCACTTATTTTTTAAATAGAATGCAGTTAAATAAAATTCTTGTATGTTTATAAAATTTTGTTGGTCTTTTGTTCTTGGGTAGAAGAGGACACAAAACTTGGCATCAGAAATGTAGGAAAATTGTGCAGACCCTGCAGCTAAGTAACTTTGTGACCTCTCTGTGGACCCTACAGCCGGGACAGCTGGGTTCTCTGAGAGTATGGGGAAGGGGTTAGGAGGCAAGTGGGGAATCAGGGCAGCGTCGATACTCCACAGTGATACACTTTGCTGTACTATGAGGAGTACTGAACATGAAACAATTCTAAGATGGCAGGATGGCCCTCAGTTTGAGGAAGGATCACCGCCATATTACCAGAGGGAATCTTTAGGGGAGGAATGTTCTAGTCTCAGGAACACTGTGCTGGAAAGGGCATTGGCAAGTTCCTTGCATGTCATGTGACTTCTGCTTGGATTGAGGGATCATCTCAGTGTGGTGTACAGATGGGGTCTGTGTGGCAGGAACTCTAATGTTACACCTGGTCTGTCATGAAGACTGCTGAAGTGTCTTGCAAACTGCTGACCTTGTTTTATAATTCTAGAGCAAGTGGGGCTCATCCTACTGTGGGCACATGTATCTAACATTTCAGTTCAGATCTGCTGAGTTTGAAGTTTGTTTAAAATAGCAGTTGTGGCTTTTTTAAAAGGATGGTTTTCATGTCTATGTAATGCCCCCAGAGTGATAGTTAATGTTTCCTTTACTGTTCGTTGTTGAACCAATAAAGGCTTGTGAGCCTTAGGGAAAATTTAGTAGTTGTGGCTGGTGAGATGCTCTGTGAATAGAGGTGCTCAAGTACCTGAGTTTGATACCCAGGACCCACTTGGTGAAAGGAGAGGACAGACACACACACACACACACACACACACACACACACACACACACACACACATGCTGTCTTCTGCCTTTACTATTCACTCTGCATCATGTGGGTAGCTTCACACAAAATAAGAAAATAAATGTAATGAACAGAGGCTGGATAAATAACTCAGCAGTTAAGACCATACATTGCTCTCGCAGAGGACCAAGTCAGTCGCCAACACAAACATTGAGCTGATAACTCTAGCTCTAATGTACATTCATGTGCATATATACACACAGAAACACACACATAGACATACTTACAATTTTAATAATCAATAACAGCAGTTGGACCTACTCTTGAATTGTCTTTTGCTTTCCCATAATTCCCAGGTTTGAACTTTTCTCCTTTTACAAGGTAAGATGGTTAGAGATTACAACAACTGGATTGCCTTTGAATCCTAACACACTGTTGTTATTGAATTGAAAACTATGTTTATAGAAGAATCTCCTAGTTAGAATTATTGTTGCTGTGAGGAAACATCATGACCACAACAACTTAGGGAGGGAAGGGTTCATTTGGTTTTCCCTCCCACATCACTGTTCATCATCAAAGGAAGTCAGGGCAGGAACTCCAACAGGGCAGGAACCTGGAGGCAGGAGCTGATGCAGAGGCCATGGAGGGGTGCTACTTACTGGCTTGCTCCTCGTGGCTTGCTCAGCTTGCTTTCCTGTATAGTTGACATAAAACTAGCCACCACAAGAATGACTCATCTTGACTATATCTTAACACAGACATTATGCCATATCTATCTTGAGATAGGAGTTTCTAGATTGACATGAATTTACAGAAATGTTTATTTTATGGAGTTCCCTAAATGTCAGGTTGAATTCAGGGATCACCCTGGCCAATATCTAACTAGAATGCCTAGACTAAACCTGCTTGTGGCTCCGGATTGCTATTCCAATCCAGAGCCTAGATAAAGGCTCATTCAACCCCTACCCATCCATCGTAGGAACATTTGCATACAAAATGGCCCAGGTTGGAGCATAGCAGGTTCAGGCCAGCACACAGCATCCTCTCTACTCCATGGCTCTTCTGTGAGTTCCTTTGATGCTGGATAGAGGGAAATATTTTGAGAAAGGACCAAACCTGCACCCTGGTGAACAAAGCCGAGGAGGTTGGTGATGTGGGAAGAACAGAGTCTTAGAACAGGAAAGGAACCTAGGAACCGGGAACAGCACAAGGTCAGGGAGACGCAAAAGAAGGAGTGGCCTCACCAGGATCTGTGAGTGTGGAGAGGTCCTGGGCTTCACCAGCACTGGAGCCTGCAGGGTAGAGAGAAAGAGAAAGAGAGAGAGTATGTGCTTATCATTTAAAGAGGAAGTTCTAGTCCAGGTTAGAGGCAATGCAGAAGTTTTTTTTTTAAAAAAAAGGCATGAAGAAAACTGTTTCCTGCTGCTGATCTTAAATTCTTGCCCACAGTCGATGGGGACTGTCTTAAGCAACTGCTTAAGAAAATCTTAAAGACACATATGGACTTTTTGTAGAATCTCTGAGACTTGCAGATGCATCTCTGTTCCTTCAGACCCCCTCCCACCCACCTTTATCCTGTGATAGACTGAAGGTGTTATCTTCCCACCTCATCCCACCCCACCCCACCCCACCCCACCATTTGAGATGAGCCACAATCTGCAGCTGGTCTGACATTTGCTTGAGTCACAAGTGATGGGCAGCACCATATTAGTAAAGCCACCTTCAGAAGATGCTCCCCACTCCTCATCCTTCCCTCTTCCCAACATAAATCTTTGACATACAGGCATGGGAGTGCTCCATTGCACCCACCATGTCTCTACCCACCCTGGTTGTCTTTGTCATTGTTTCACATGTATCCACAGACACAACATTTCTGGACGTGGTTCTGTCGCTTTTTCTTAGTCTCATGAACTCTATCAAGGTCAGGCTTATGTTCAAATAACTTGTAATTCACTCAATGCCAGTATTCAGTACAAATCATCAGGTATACCTGCAGATGAGACTCTTCCTGAAGAATTCCATCCCTTCACGTGGATACATTCAATTTAGACCGAGTTCCTCAGAAACTTAACCCCTTCGTTATTGTTAACTCAGGGTAGAGGTCAAACTCTCACAGCTGAAGGAGAAAGCGTGCTGAGTGAACATGGAAAGTGTGGGTGAACTTCCTGTTTGATGACCTGTGCTTGCAACAATCCTTTCTCCTGGGTTAGATTTTAGACAGATGGACAGAGCCAGTCAGTCTAAACAAAATCAACAGGTATGTGTTTTATTCCTGAGAACACTAGTTTAGAAGATGAATAGCTGTGGGTCTTGATTGGGATGACTCACCAGGAATCTATCTCTCTTACTTCCCCACTCCGGTTTGGGCCCCTTTAGCCTGTTCCTCACTTCCTTCTGGGCTGTGGACATTGGTGAACAAATACCTCCTGCAGGGATGTGAGGCTGGCTTTGGTCTTCTTGCCCCGTGGTGTTTCTGACTCAGCCTGACCATACAGATTCTTGGCCTGAGTTTGTTTGACTTCGAGAACATGCTTATTCATTGCTTTCTTGAGCAACATCTTGGTTTCCAAGCCCTCAGCTCCTTTGACTCACTGCTGGGTGAGAATTCCCTAGAACCTGGCCACATTTCCTGACTTGATGACTTTGGGCTGATCTACAGTATTTAACCAGCAGCCTCATTTTTCCTTCAGTTCCTGCCTGGCTCCACCAGGGTTCTTCAGGGTGTTTCAGTGCAACTTCCATACCTGAGAATGTGGACAGGCACCCTGGGGCAAGGGAGCAGTGCCAGGGCTTGACTGGAGAGTCCAGTTTGTTTGCTGTGTGACTTCCCTGGACCTGGTGTACCTGTCATTTGCCTCATTATTTCTGCTCTCAGAGACAGTGTTTCAGTCTGTATTTTCCTTGTTCAGATTACTTTTGCTGTTCTTTTAAACCACCTATTCTTGTATCAAGTTACCTTTATATTTCATTAATTTAGTTATGGATTGATTATAGTCCCCCATCATGTGTTTGCTTTTTCCCTCGCAATTCCCCTTTTTTCCATAGCTTGCTTGCCATCCAGTAACTTTCACTTCATTACTATACCTCAGATGTGCGCTTTAGTTCCCAGGGACTCAACATTCTTACCCATAGAAAGAAAATACGGCAAAACTCTGTCCCTAACCATCTCTTCAGGATAATGAGGGCTGGTGTTAGGCTCTGGACCAGGATTCAATATCTCCCTGCACCATGTTATCATGATTATGTTTTAAAAACATGTTAGTTATCACCATTAAGACAACTTATTTAGTTGCTATCTAGTGTTTACATTGCATATCTATGCACAATTTGAGATGAGCTTTTTAGGTTTGAGCAGTTTTCCAAATCCATGGCCCACAAAAGGATGCCAAAACAGGCCTCACAGCAGAACAGAGCAGCATGTTGTGAGGATTGTGCACCCTTTGGTACCCAGTAGTACTTCTGTCTCATACACTTTCACCTGTAGTAAATGAAAAAGAAACTTTTTCCAAACTATCAAATAGTGCAGTATCAAACCTGCTTCAACTAGCACCCTGCCTAAATTTTTGATACATAAGTGCATTCTTGTTTTCTCCAGAAGTGAATGCCGTAGGAGCTGGGTGTGGTATTTGGGGGTTGCCTCTCTTCTTGCCTCCCATCCCTGTGAAGCTGTCATTTTAAAGATGTGATTCAATCCCCTTTAACAGCGAATGTTCCCAATGGGAAGAGAAAGCTAGTTTGATGATTTATTTACCTTTGAAAGTAGCTTCTTTACTTTTTCCTGAAGCTTAAAGCAATTTTCTGTTGGCATATAGACTCAAAGAATTCTATAGGTGTGTATATGCCTTCACCAGTTCCTCTGGAATACTAAAGGATTTTTGGAAATCTTGCCTTTCGTCAGGTTTGGATGATTTTCTTTTACTATTTTGATTAACTATTACTCTACTTTTCTTTAGTTTTCAGGAATCCAATCGCTTTCTTGTGATATTTCTTGAAACTGACTTCGGGTTTTCTTAGTTTTTCCTCTAATGATGTTGACTCTTGCTTTCTTCTGTGTTTTGCAATTATTGCTGCCATTAATTTAGCCTCAACACTGACCATCAGCTAATGTTCTATTCTAGCTAGAACACTTCTCTTCTTTTCTACTTCTTCCTCTGTTTGATAAGTTAAATTAGTGGAAAATGGATGTTATAAATGAGAGAATTAAGAAAAAAATTAGAGGGGATAAACTTTATGTTCCAGGAAGACATATACAACTCCAGAATGAAAAAAAAATAAAAGAAACTCAAGAATGAGTAGATCAGGAGTCTGGACAAAGCAGAGAAAAGAGTCAATGAAATGAAAATTATGTGAATACAAGTCATCAATTGGCAAAACAATGAAGACAAACAGTGAGAAAAAGGAAAAAGAAAACTTCCAAAGCATTGCAGACTCACAGGAAAATGTCAGAGAGCTTCATTCTCTCAGAGAAGGCACTGACAAAGGACAGAACACCTGGTACAAAAAAATAAGATCCAAGAATTTCTAAAATTAATGAAAGACAACAAACCATTGATCTAAGACTCTCAGACACAAAGCTGGGAATGTGCGAGGGAAGACACAGGCCTGCCATTCAGACTGCTTGAAATTATTGAAGATTGAAGGGTTGCAACTCAATAAAGGAAAATATGTTAAACTGTGGGCAAGGCAGCATCAAGCTACAAAGGAAGTATCTTCAGAAAACAATGGAAGTGGAAGACAACCAGAAGGTTCTACATATCTGGATGCACCCCCCCCACACACACACACAGTATACACACATACACTCAGACACACACATACACTCACATATACACACATACACTCAGACACACACATACACTCACATACACACACATACTCACATATACACACTCTGTATACACACAAACATACACACTCAGAATACACACATACACTCACACACACTCAGAATACACACATACACTCACACACACACACACTCAGTATACACACATACACTCACACACACTCAGTATACACACATATACTCACACACACAATCAGTATACACACATACACTCACACACACTCAGTATACACATATGCACTCACACATATACTCAGTAAACACACATACACTCATACACACACTCATACACACATACACTCACTCATACACACTCAGTATACACACATACACTCACTCACACACACTCAGTATACACACATACGCTCACACATACACTCAGTATACACATACACTCTCACACACACACTCACACACACATACACTCACATATACACACATACACTCACATATACACACACATACACATACTCAGTATACACATATACACCCACACATACACATATACTCACATACACACACTCACATACACACATATACTCACACATACACATACATATACTCACATATACACACATAGTCACATACACACACACACTCATATATGCACACACACATACACACACTCAGGCACACACCATCAATATTATGTCACCGAAGACTTTATCCATTAAGATAGTCTTTTATAATTGAGATGTCAGAATAAAGTCAGACAAAAGCTAACAGGATTTGTCTCTAGAAAAACTACATTATGGTGAAGGATTAAAGACAAAATGTATTCAGAAAGAGCAAACTATTAGATTAAAATCATGAATCTAAAGAAAGAAATGTCAAAGCATGAACATGCACTAGGCCAGCAAACATAAAATTCATTTTCAAATTATCTCAGCATATATAGAACCTATACATAAGATATATTGCATATGTATAATTAAATCTCCCTTTGGAACTATTGGCTATTTAGAGTAAAAATTTAAATACATAAGCATGAGTTTTATTATACACATAGACTAAAATATATTACAACAAGAATACAAAAAATTGTACTGTAATAATTGTATAAATGCTTATATAAGTTTTCATTTACATGACACAATAAAATACTTGCTAGTGTGGGGGGAATGTGTTAAAATAAATAAAGGAACACAAACCACACACACACACACACACACACAAAGCTAAAATCAGATGGTATCTAATTAGACAGGCTAAGGATCATCCCCAGACTGTATGTGCCTGCATGACAAGTAAGATTGTTAAGCAAATGGCCTCTCCTTATGACCTAGCCAGCATGACAAAGGTGATGCTGTTTAGGACCAAAAATGTATTCAGGTATGGGGACAGAATACACTTCTAGTCTTGGTACATGGGAGGCCGAGGCAAGAGGCTGGTAAATAACAAACCAGCTTTAGCTGCATAATGAGCTCTGGTCTAGCCTAGGCTACACAGTGAGACATTGACTCAAAAACAAAACTAAAGGAGAATTACAGTACAGGACAGAGGTCATTATTATTGTCCCCCTCCCTCTCTTCCTTCCTTCCTTCTCCCTTTCCTTCCTTCTCTCTTTCCTTCCTTCCTTCTTTCCTTTTCCTTCATTTTCTTTCCTTCCTTCCTTCCCTTCTTCCTTTCCTTCTTTCCTTCCTTCCTCTTTCCTTTTCTTTCTTTCCTTCCTCCTTTCCTTCCCTTTTCTTCCTCCCTCCCTTCCTTCTTTGCTTCCTTCCTTCCTTCCTCCTTCCCTTCCTTCTTTCTTTCCTTTCCTCTCTCTTTCCTTCCTTCCTTTTTTCCTTTTCTTTCCTTCCTTCCTCCTTTGCTTCTCTTTCCTTCTTTCCTCCCTTCCTTATTTCTTTCCTTCCTTCCTTCCTCCTTTCCTTCTTTCCTTCCTTCCTTCTCTCTTTCCTTCCTTCTTTCCTTCCTTTCTTCCTTCCTGTTTAATTTCTGAGCTAGGATCTCACTATATAACCTAGATTGCTATCAAGCTCGGGAGCTGTGTCTTTCTGCTTCAGCCTCCAGCATGCTGGGACTTCAGGCTGTGACAGGACACCTGCTAGCCTCTCTCTCCTGATAGAAAGAATATTAAGAGGTGGAGACAGTGTTTTAAAGACCCACTCTCCAGCATAACTTGGAAAGATACCAAATAGGAACAGAACAATGAAGCAAAAGAAACAGGAATCACATATTTTTGAAAATCCCCAGAGCCAAGATCTAAAAGAACTAAGGACAACCCCAGGGTGTTACCATAAGAACTTCCTAGGGGTCCTCTTCCTTTTCCTTGCCCTGGTTGAGAAAGGACAGCACATTGGGCGCCTCTATGTACTGTGTATTCCAACTCCATGCCGGGGCCTCTCATCCATTCCTCACTGTCCAGTGTTCTGCACCTCTGCTGTCCTGTATTTAATTCCTTGGATCTGGGAGATCTAAGGATCTCTGGGGAGGGGTTGAGTCTGCCCACCAGCCAGCCATCTTTCTGTCATTTCTAGTCAGGAATATTTGACCTCTTCCTTTCCGAGTACCCATGCAGGGGAGGCTCACGGACACAGGCACCAGGCTGCCAGCTTCTCTCCTATGTTCTGCCATTGTCACTCATCAGCACTAATTGTTTTGAAGACAAAAGTCCTGACATGAAGCCCAAGTTCATGGCTGGGACTCTGCAGCTGCCAACACGTCCCTGTCCATGCTTTGCCAGCTCACCTTGGCTGCTCCTTATGCCAACCACCTGACGCTGAGACCTCCAGTTTCAACCTGTTGCCAAAGCCCTGAGACAGCCATGCTGCCACCCTGCTGATCTTCTCCAGCTGTTGGGCACATCTCCAAATCTGTCCCCTCCTGCCGTACCTACTTTCTCTTTCTGCAGTGGATCTGCTTTTCCCTCTGACAGTCTCAGACAAGTTTCTCTTCAATGATCTAACCCTGATGAGTTCTACAAGCTCCGTTACCAAAAAAAGTGGGGGGGGGGGAGACAAATTCTCTGTACCACCATAGGTCTGATGTAGCCGATTTGGTTAAAAATCCTACGTGGTGGCTATCCTCATTGTCAGCTTCGGGGGGCCGGGGAGGGGAGCACCGTAGAGGGCGATTAGCATCAGTCTAGAATTCTACCAATGCTTGACAGAAATCTACCAGCACCTTTCCCAAAAGGTTAACAGAGGAGTGAAAGCCGGCGCAGGCTCTAGGCAATGGCACCTTGTGGCTCAACCTGCATCCCTCTTTACTTTCTAAAACAGATACAGTGGGACCTCCGGCCACCATGTCTACACACCATGATAGCCTATGCCCCCAAACTGTAAGCCAAAATGTTCCCTTTGGGCTGCATTTTTAGGCATTTGTTCACATGGGTGACAGATGCAACTAATGCCTATGGCTTGACTTCCCAGTCGCATAATGCTGTATTCTTTCAAGACACCATGTTGAGCACAATAAATACATGGTGTGTGTGTGTGTGTGTGTGTGTGTGTGAGTGAGTGTATTTGTGTATGAATTAAAGTCTGCATAATTTTACAAAGCATGTGGTCACTATCGCTTTCTATTTCTCTATTGTTTAACAATTAACAACACCCCCATCTATTTCAGACTTCCTCAGTAGACTCCCAGGAGCCTCCCTTTTTTTTCTTACTTTTTTTTTTCTTTTTTGGCTTTCTCTTGGCTACCAAGACCTGCTAACTCTATGCATATGGCTTGGTGCCCTGGATTGCAAATCCTGGCTTCTCCCACGTTTTAGCAATTCTCTGGCCCTCAACACTCAGCCTTCATCTTGCACACTCAGCTCTCTGGTCCCTGCCTGGCCAGGCTGCCAAGCTGCCACCCACATCTGGCTGGCGGGGCTTTCTTGTCACACCTGGAGGGATAGGGAGAGAGGCTGCATCACTCGGCTGCTGCGGTGTAAACTGTTTGTGCTAGTCACCCATGCTGTCAATTTTTGAATTCGTAGCAGACAATAGAACATTTGCTAAGTTTCCCTTGACCTCTGCCTCCCTGAACAGAAGCTTGAGCACCGACTCTGGGTTGGCGATATGTTGCTTCTTATTCCCTGAGACTGCTCAATACTGGCATGCATTTTGATGGAGAGGAGAAAATGGTGAGTATGCTTATAAATTAACAGTCAAGGATGTGTTCAAACCCAGAATTATTCCCACAGGAAACAAGTCACTGGCTCCAGCATCCCTTCTCTTTCTTCCTTTGCCAGAAGCAGATGTTGACAGCTCCCTCATTTGGGAGTCGATGCAGAAGGATAGTTATTACCCAGGAGAAACAGGCTATACTGCACATGACTCCTTGGAAGCAAGAAGCAGTTTATTTAAACTTAGAGAAAGTCCATGCTGACAACCTGAACACAGAAGCGAATGAAACTCACACCAAAAAAGTTTTTGAGGCTAGTTAAAAGTTGACAGAGAGCTTAGAGGGCTGCGGGTAGAGTCAGATCTGAGACCAAAGTCTCCTCTCTATACAAAGCCACTGAAAAATATCAGTAGCTCAGCTGGCTATTGGGCCCACATCACTCAAAGGAATCCAATTTTCTAAACACATTTTTAAAAGAAAAAAAGCCATAATTAATGTTTTCACTTAAAAGGCATCTATTGTCACATCCATGAAACCTTATATAGGTCATATTCATATGTGTGCACATAGTGACAGGTGAATGCTGTTTCTAAGAGATTTCAGAATGAGAATTATTAGATTCTGGGGGGAAAGAACTCCAGAAAATACTTAGAATATTCTCACTAACTTGCCTGCTGGTAACTGTCCATAGTTTAATTGTGAAACATTCTTAGAGTAGGTGCCTTTTGTTTTCTCTTTGCTTTTCTCTTCAAGTGGCATTCCTGAGTTTGCTGAGGGTTGCATTTCTGACATGTAGCTCCGAGGAATGTGTGTGCTGTTGAATGGATGGAGCTGGATACGGGGGTGAGGGCAGATGCTCCAGTGGATGGGGAAAGGGCTGAAGCAGGCAGAACCCAGCGGAACGTAGCAATCAACACTGGGATGATTCCCTTTCAACAAAAATGTCATGCTGACCTGATAGGGAGGGTGGCAGGATAGAAGCCCTGCAAGTGGGATCTGGCAGCCCCTATCAGAGGGACAGAGTCAATATATAATCAGGGTGACCTGAAACCGCCAATCACACTCCCCTGTCTTCAGAGACACCAGGCTCCGGCACTTTCAAATGCTCAAGACTGCCCTTTTCTGTTCACGGTGCTGAAGAAGACACGACCTCCTGAGGTCACCGGGCCTCAGCACACAGCTGGTTCAAGGACACGATGCCACTGGCCTGTGTTGCTTTGATGCCTGCGGGTGGAACCCTACCTAGCATTTGGTATTGACATTTGATGGTTGTTAAGACCTGTGTCATGTTTGTTCCAAATATACCATATATTGAGAGCTCAAGGCCCGCTCTGCTCAGAGGTTTTGACAAGTTTATTGCCTTAGAGAGAATGGACTAAAAATCTGATCTAGCTAATGTTCAATTGTCAGTGACTTAGCTTGGGGTCACCAGTGAGTCCATTTTGTTAACTGCACATGCCAAAAATACAGTAAGCAAGATAACCTTATTTACAAACTCATGCATCTATCTAACTTACACCAGTAATTCCATGTTTTGTGAATTGCTCATCATTTAGTGATATCTCATGTAAAAAGAAAAAGAAAAGCAAACAAAACAAACAAGAACCACACAGTTTGTGAAAACAATATGCTGATGGTAAATAAAAAGTCATATGAGTTGGACATGTGAGGGACTGTTCTTACAATAATGACTTTAAGCTATCCCGTGAGACCCTAGTCTACCAGGAGTGTGGTCTCTACCACAGTGGTGAACATGGGACTGAAGCAACACTCTACTTTAGAGTTTCAGGATTAATAGGAACTGGATTTTAATTCCATGGGGCAGAAACCTAACTTTAATCAGTGTACCTAACTCTAAAGGAACTGCAGACCCAAAAGGACAGCAGGAACCCATCTGGGCCTTAGGAATGAACCTCGGCAAGGGTGCTATCTAACGGCCGTGTTTGCTCAGGGTGTGACATCTGCTTATCTTACCTGTTTATTCCTCAGTGTCCATTTCTCATAGGCAGTCTGGGATCTGCTCATGGCTCCTTGTTCACTAAACTGCACCTACTCCTTCTTGTAACTGCAGTTCCCTCCCATCTATACAGAATCTACTGTCAGAGTTGTTTAATTTCTCGTCTGTGTTCTCAGGGCTATACCAGATCTAGTACCTCACATGTCTAAGGCAAGGCCTCTACCACTCAGATGCTTTCTGGATTTGCTTCCAAATCCCGTCCTCTAATCTTTCCCCTATCTTTTCTTTGATTTCCCCTCCTTTACTTCTTTTCCTTTAAAAATTAGTTTTCGTGTAACATTAGATTCTCAGTACTACAGTTGTGGTACCATTTTGTTTTCAGTAGCTTCTGACTTACAACACTATCTTTAATTCCTCGCTGTCAGATACTTTGGAAAATATCTTTTATTGTGGATAACGTACTAACCTTTAATGTTCATATATATAATATATATTTCACCGTATGTTGTACTATAGTCACACAGGTAACATCTGCACTTGCTCCTACCCTATTCAATATCACTGTTCATTTTGTTACACATAGTAATTGTCTTTTAAGTTTTGGGGGAAAATCCCTTTGATATTTACAATATGTTTGCTATTTCTAGTCTTTATATCTTACACTGAGCTGCATTCCCATCGGATCCATCTTCCCTCAGCATATTTTCTTTGAACATTTATAGTAGTGCTCATAGATGCCAATGTATTCTCTCAACATTTTCCCAGTAAAAAATTGATGTCTTTTGCTTTCACTTTGGGCAGATGCTTTTATTAGATATATAATTCCAGGTTGACGGCTATGCCTTGCACTCATGGTAAATTGCCACTCTATTGTCCTCTGGCCCGCATTGTTTACAAGTTCACATCAACAGTCCCTGCCTTTGTCATTCTGTGTGTCATGCCTTGTTCCCTTAGAGAGTGTTGTTATTTTTAAATCACTGCAGTCTCGTGTTAAATCTCTCCCCCCACTTTGTGTTTGACTTGGTCTCTTGCCTTTCCTGAGTTTCACAGTGAGTACTATGTACCAAGCTGAGTACTGGCATCTATTAACCCGACATCATATCCTCGTCTGAGTAACGCTTATCCTCCTATGGATATTAAAATAATATTGACTTCTCTCACCCACTCATTCTTTTTAAAACCACAATTGGTAGTTTATTACACATAGTGCTTTACGATGGACATTTTAATGGCTTTTAAAATTTTTATGAATTTCTAATTCAAATAGAATTACATCACTTCCCCCATTTCCCGTCTTCTTTCCAATCCTCTCTGGCCCACTTCCTACAACTCCTCACATGCCCACTTGCCCTCAAGTGGATACCCATTTCTTGATTACTTTTATGTACACATAAGCACATAAACACAGACTACTGAGTCCCATTGTAGGTGTTGTTTGTGTGTACATGGTCTGTGGGCTGATTATATTGTAACAGATAATAATTAAGATGTTCATTCCCCAGGAGCAGGCTAATATAATTTCTCCAAACAGCCACATGTCCATGACTGTTTTGTTTCTTTTCTTTCTTTTTTTTTTTTTATAGTATAGAATAGAGTTTATTTAGGGCATGGGGAGGGGAGTTAAGAGGGCCGCAGAGGCAGAGAAAGGCAGAGAGAAGGAGAGAATAGAGAAGTAGAGGCCAACCATGGCCACATGGAGAAAGGGGGGAAGGGAATGAGGAGAGGGGGGAGCTAGAGAGCAAGAGGGAGAGAGAGGGGGGGAAGGGAATGAGGAGAGTGGGGAGCTAGAGAGCAAGAGGCGAGAGAGAGATGGCGGGGCAAGAGAGGCACAAGTAAGAGGACAACTGTTTTGTTTCATTTTGGTCTAGGATGGAATGCTGGGAGATCCCCCTTCCATGTTAACAGGTCTGTTGGTATTAACACTCTGACAGTCATGCTTCTGCAGCCATTCTAGGAGACAGCATGTCTCAGCAGACTTCCTGGAGTTTTGGCTCTTATAATCTTTCTGCCTCAACTTCCGTGGTGTTTTCTGAAGAACAGGTACAGTAAATATGATGTAGCTGCATCCGTTGGGACTAGGCGTCCTATGCTGTTGATCTCTGCATTGTGTCCAGCTGTGGTTTTCTGGGCCAGTTTCCATCTATTGTAAGAAAGAGGCTTCTTACATGAGAGGTGGTTGGTAGACTTGCATGGATAGGACTTAGAATATAGCTAAAGAACCATACTAGTGTAGTAAGGTGGTAGTGGTAGATGCCTTTGTAATGTCCAGGACAGGCACTAGCCCTGAGAAGAGGGCTAGCTTCTAGTCCTAGGTATGCATGAGTTCCCTATTGCAGAGTGGCCTTTAAATCCCATTAAACAGCTGCTTTTTATCACAAGCATGTGAGTGCCACTTACTGAACCACTGTAAATATCTTGACTGCTGGTCATTGTTGTGGTTCACAGGTGGTGTGGCTGGGTAAGGCTGTTACATGCTTCCCTCCCTTGGTAGCTTGCATAGTACTGTCTGATACTATAGAAGCTAGACTACAGGCAGATGGGTTTCAGGTTAGATATAGCTCATCAGTGTCCTATGTGTGTGGTTTCTTCAGCAATAGGAGTCTACCTTCAACACCTGAAAGATATCAAAGGGCTATACAGATTAGATAGATAGATAGATAGATAGATAGATAGATAGATAGAGAGAGATAGAGAGATAGTGAGATGTAGAGAGATAGAAAGAAAGACAGATGGACAAATGGGTGGATGGATAGATAATAGACAGATAGATGGATGAGTGATGGATGGATGGATAAATAGATGATAGAAACAGAGAGACAGAGATAGAGAGAGATGTGGAGAGAGATAGACATATGGATAAATAGAAATAGAGATCAGAGAGAGAAGGGAAGGAGGAGAGACAGGGAGAGATAGAGATAGATTGATAGAGAAGAGAGAGAGAGAGAGAATTGCCTGGACTACACTGACCAATTATTGACAAGTAGGTTTCTCATACCTGGTACTGGGACTTTTCTTAGTCTGTGGTTCTTATAGGGAGCATCGTCAGTCCAAGAGGCTTTGTATTTGTGTGTGTGAGAGGGTGTGTATGTGTGTGTGTGTGTGTGTGTGTGTGTGTGTGTGTGTGTGTGTCTGTTGTATTTGTGTGTGAGAGTGTGTATGTATATGTGTGTGTATCTGTTGTATTTGTGTATGTGTGTGTGAGAGAGTGCATGTCTGCATGTCTACATGTGTGTGTTCAATTTTAGATAAACATAACATAACATGATTCCTCAGGCTTTATCAACCAGCCTTGATGCTCTTTGTTCCTCAACCCTTCTCCCTCTGTATTGACCTCATCCCCTTCCACTTTCCTATTCCCCCTTTCCATCACTTGTGTCCTGCTATTCCTGTCTCAAGTTTCTCACCAAATGGTTTCCGTATGTTTTCCTGCTCCCTTCAGTTACCTCACGTTACATATTCACATCTGAAGATTGGTACAGATGAGAGAGAACACGTGGGCTTTGCCACACTGGGCCTGTGTTACCCTGCTCAATATGATCCTTAGTTCCCTCTGCTTATCTACAGATTTCAGGATTCAATATTCTTTATAGTTCACTAGTTTCCCATTGTGTATATGCGCCAACTTACATTCCCACCAGCAGAGAGCAAGAGAGTGAGGGTTGTCCTTCTGCCATAACCTCACCAGTATTTGTTGTTTTGTTGATACTGGGGTGAGCTAAAGGTTCACATCTTTATATATGCATGTATTTGTATATTTGCAAAGATTCTTTAATGCTGTAGTTTCCTCTCCACTTAATTCTTTATTTCTTTAGTTGTAGATACTCAGGTTTCCAAGAACCACTTGCTAAAGATGCTGTCTTTTCTACAATGCATGGTTTTTGCCTCTTTGTCACTATCAGATGGCTGTGATTATGAGCACACTTATTTAGGGATCTTTCTATTCTATTTCATTGGTCTACATGTTTGGATTTTATGTCAGCACCACACTGCTTTTAGCAGGTAGCTCTATACTATAGAAGTCTGGGATGTAAATCTCTCCAGCATTTTCCTTTTTGGTGAAGATTGCTTTGGCTACCAGGGGTCTTTTTTGGTTCTGTTTGAATTTTACAATTTTTTAATGTTTTTGTGAAGAATGTTATAGGTATTTTGATTGCACTGAATCTGTAAATTGCTTTTGGTAGGATGGTCATTTTCGCAATATCAACTCTACCAAAACTTGCCAAGTGATATTACCTGGGAAGAGCTCTAGGCTTTGGGCAGAGACAGACTAGAAAAGAGCATGTAATTAAGGCACAGCTGACCTGGGCTGCAGGGGTCTCTCGGCAGTTAGGAATATGAACTGCTCTAGCGGAGGAATCAGCTCCCACTGCCCAGTTCAGACAGCTCATAACTGCCCGTCAAACCATCCCAGGGGATACAGAACACAGTCTGTCCTCTAAAGACACTTGCATTCATACTGCACACACTCCCACACTGACACACAATTAAAAATAAAATCTCTAAAGATATCGAACAACAAGATAATAATTTAAGTCACCAGAAAAGAAAACAATCCGACAACATCAGATCAGAGTCAGCAGAGAGGGAAATCTTCCTTCACCGAGTCTCTAAAACAAGCACTTCCTGATTGTCTGACATAGGAAATGTTCAGTTGGTTGAAAACCTTGCGTTTTACACTCTAAGCACTGTGATATGACTTAGACAAACGTCTCCCTCCAGCAACCCACTCTGTAGAGCCTTCTTAAGTGGCAGAGAGGGCGGCTGCTACCCAGGCATGGCTAGAATAATGGAGCAGACATGGGTTTTTATGTTTTACTTAAGTTTTAAAAATTCAAGTTAAAAATCCTGACTTAGCCATTGGCAGCCATATTAGAGACATCTTTAGTGAAGTGCTGACTCACAGTTCCATGCACAGACACACACAGGCACTGACACGCGTGTGCACACGTATATACATGAGTGCACGCACGCACACACACACACACACACACACACACACACACAAAATCACAGTAAAATCAGCCAGTACTTACACACTACACAGGGGAGGAGTCGGGGAGGGGCTTCCTGAGTTTCCATCAGAATTCAGAATTCCCAAAGCAGCACCTAGCCTTTTAGAGATTAAAGTGCAGCAGGGCCCCAGGAGAATTTGTTGAAGTTGTTTACATGTTAAGATATTTGTATTTTGAAAGAAAACAATAAATACTATCCCATAATGTGAAAATGTGTTCTTGAAATAAGGAAATGATTTGTTTGGAAAACTTTTTTTTTTTGAGGTTTTGTTTAGACAAACACATAATGTTGAGAGAAGAGGTGCCATGGCCCTTGGTTAGCGAGGCAGTTACCGGGCAGAAGAAGTAACTGTGACATTTAATACTTATAGGAAGAGGTTTAAGAGACTCTCGGATGTCTTATCTAGAGCTTGGGAGAGGGTGGGTAGGGATACAAAGTGTGCACATAGGGCACAAAATGAAGAAAAAAAAACTGGGAAAATTTATCTTGATGACTTAGTGATCAAGGGTCCTAAGTTTTTTTCCTTAGCATAAGTCTTTCAACATCTACAAATGTTCAAAGATGTAGAATTTTCGAAAATATCGCTATAGAGTATGAATGTCAGAATCCTAAATGCCTAACGGCATCCCATCTCAGAATTCAATGCCCCGCGTTCCTGGCTCATGGGAAGAAGGGGAGTTGGTGGTACTCAACGCTTCTTGACCTTTGAGTGTTTCTGTCCGGGTCCTTGCTACCACCCTCAGCAGATAAGCAGTATCGGTCCATAAACCCTACATACTCTTTTTATAGGTTTAGACATGCCTTCTTCCCCAAGGACTACCGTCTATAAGCCGGAATTCTGGTGAAAGGCCGCTACACCAGGATATTTACCTTGTCTTTGCTATTATTATCTGACTACTTTTATAAAATAGAAAATAAAATCACTCTATACAGGTCATCTAGAAGGAGGGAGATTTTGAGGTGTTGTCTCAGAAGCTAAAAATAAAATTAGATTAGCAGTAATTAGCAAGGTGGGTGTAATTTCATACCTTTGGCTGTAATCACTTCCTGAAGTGGTTTTCTCTTCATCTGACTTTCTAGTGAGCTACATTCCCTATTGAAAGAATGCATGAGCTCTGTACCCCCTACAGGGGCGATTTTAAGGAAAGTACAGTAAACATAAACTAATGTAATGATGGCCTACACAGAACGCCCTGTTTTCATGAAATAAACCACTAGAAATGCTTCTCGCTGTAACAATGCAAACCTGATGATAGTGTGGTTTTTAACCACACCACATTATTATTTTATTGTGAAAGTTGTTGTTGGCAGAATCTGGTCTCAATAATTACTTTTTTTAAAAGAAGAAAGAGGAACGATTTTATTACACTCCAATACAGACTCTAAAAATATCAGAGAACCAAGTATACAGGGATCAGACTATTAATAGCTTGAAAAGCTATCAGTTGCTGGGGTGGGACACATGGGTTTTTTTACATTGTGAGCCAAACTCTAGATTTTTCTGCCGAGAAATACATTTTGAATCCATAACACATTTAAAGGTGAGAAAAGGCTTGTGAATGATTAAAGCCCTTGTTCTTCCACACCCAAAGGAGACATTAATTCTTCCAAGCGTTGTGATACGGACTCTCAGAACCTTCCACGATGACTGATTTGAGGATAATTAGCTTAAGACCAGACATATAACACAGCACTTTTATGAGATTAGTTAAGAATCGCATACAAACTAAATTATGGTTTGTTGTTATAATGATGAAACCCTATGTATGCCCCCTTGAGCTAAGCTTAGCACATATGTTGGTGTGGTAGGAAAGCGGAGGCAGACCACGCGCTGATGAAATCTGTCTTCAGACGCTGTCTGTACTGGTGGTGGGGAGGGCGTCTCTGCACACGGACACACTGTTCATTTCCGGGGGTAGGGGGCGTCTCTGCACACGGACACACTGTTCATTTCCATGCGTGTGTGTGAATATCCATGTGAAGGCCAGAAGTTGATACTGGGTTATCATTTTCAGTAGCCAGTCTCTCTCACTGACCTTGCCACTCACCAGTCAGCTGAACAGAACAGACAGCAAACTTCAAGGATCCTCCAGTCTCCACCTCCCAGCTCTGAGATGACAGGGGTGGCCCTCCATGCCGTGCGTTTTATATGGTTTCTGGAGTTCTGAACTCAGGTCCCTGTACCTGAACAGCAAGTACTTTTCCAAACGTTCAGAGCACATTTTCATATTTTTAAAATCAAGATTCAACCTGCATACTGTAAAGAATATATTTACTGTATGTCTTATTATATATTTACATAGGCTATCTGCACAGTCCTCGTCAGCGTCCTGAGTATATCCTACCACTCTTGTCTGTTTGCTTCAATACTGCCATCTCTAGCCCCCTAAATCTGTTTAATCTGCTCCTGGATGTAAATCAAATACTTTGTAGTATTTCGCGGTATCCTAATTTTTTCACTCAGCCTAAGGCACATGGATCTCATTGTTGTTTAATGTATTCATTAATTTTCATTCTTATACAGTTTTAGATGGTTTACATATAATATGATTTGTTTGTTATATTTTAATATATTTATATTTTATTATATCTGGATTATTTCCAGACATTTGCTGTTGTTAATAATGTTAACATAAACATTCTTCTATTTATCTCTGGGTAAAACATAGCACTTGTTTTTCTGGAATCCATAACCAGAAGTGGAATTTCCCTGACACGTAGGATAGTGTGTGTCTGCATGTACTAGTTTCCTGCAAGCGATTCCTTAAGGTAGCTATAACTTAGGTATTATGCTATCCTGTCAGCAGCAGGAAATGGGTTTCTACTGGCTTCTAAGTCACACAGATAGTATAATTTGTCTGTTTTAACTGTGATATTTTGGGCCACTTGCTGAGGGAAATGCATTACTATCTTATTTATTTTGCATTTTTCTACTGGCTCATGATACTGAGCACATTTCTGTGTATGTCCTGTGTACTTAAATATCTCTGTCACTAAGTTCTTCTTTGTTTCTTTTGCATGTTGTTTTCTAGGACTCCAGTTGCATATAGGACCTGGCATATTACCAGGTAAGAACTCTATCACGGATCTACACTTCCCTTCCCATTTATATTTTCTATTTTTGAGATAGGGTATCTCTAAGTTGTCTAGATTGGCCCTGAACATAAACTCTTCCTGCCTCAGCCTCCAGAGTAGCTTGGATTACAGGTTTATACAACTAGATACATCAATATTTTTTCCCTTTGTGTAACAGTCCTGGCTCTCCTGGAACTTGCTTTGTAGATCAGGTTAGCCTTGAACTCACAGAGGTGTGCCTGTCTCTGCCTCCTGAGTACTGGGATAAAAGGCATGTGCTAGTGGTTTAATTTTTTAAAATGTATTTATGTATGTATTTATTTAAATGTAGGCATGCTCTGTCTGGATGTACACCTATATGCCAGAAGAGGACATCAGATCACTTTATAGATGGTCAAGAGGTTGCTGGGAATTGTACTCAGAACCTTTGGAAGAGCAGCCATTGTTAACTGCTAGGCCATCTCACCAGCCCTAGTAGTTCAATTTTTAATGAACTACTAATTTTAATGAACATTTAAAAAGATTAATATATATTAAAATAACAAGCTTACCTTTATTTTAAAAAATAGTGAAAGAGTTAAAAATGAGTGTTAAGAGAAGAAATGCATTTTAATCTTTAGGGGTAGACATGTTTTAATTGCCTATTCTTGATGAAGATGAGAACTGGGTATATTACCTTCCCAAGAAAATATATGGTGCTTGGGATGGACTATGTGCTGAGAAATAGCCTATGAACAAAGGCACGGTTGTCAGCATCAGTGACCAACACAGTCACCTCTACTTAACAGTGTATACATAAACAACTACTGATAAGCTTTGTGTCCCATATGCTATCACTGATTTGAGCTCTTCTCCAGAGGCTAATGTGCTGAAAGAGTGGTAGCACTAAGGCATTTTTGACATTTAAGAGGTGAGGTCAATGGTTAGCTAGATGATTCAGTGGATGAAGTTGCTTACTGCCAAGCCCGATGAACTGAGTTGGATTCCTGGGACCCAGGAAGGAGAAAACTTACATCTGCAACTTGTCCTGAGGTAGGAAAACATGTAGTTCAGGTTAGCCTCTGTGCTCTCCTGCAGGGGACAGCCTTGGGTATAAATCAACATAGAAAGACATACAGCCCATCATGGCGACACCATTCCCTAGGCAAGGAATCCTGAATGATATCAAACAGAAGTCAGCTAGATGAGAGAGACCTAAATGTGCTCTTGATTGTGGATGTGGAATGACATTCTCCCCAAGTTCCTGCCTTGACCAGCCTCTCACTAGGGATTGTGACCCACAAGTAGAAGGTAATAGAATTCTTCTTTCCTGGGATGCTTTTGGCTAAGGCATATTATCACAGCAACAAAAAGCAAACTAGAACAGACACTAAGATTCAGAGAAACCTTAACCTTTGTAAGAATGGCAACTGCAAATGTCCCTGATGAAAACCAGGCCTTGAGTCATAGAGACAAATTCCTACTGGGTGGGGTCTGTTTCCTTGTCATCTGGTGCTGGAACACTGGGTCACAATGGAGAGCCAACCAGACACACTTCAGAGCAGGAAGGTTCGCTGGTCTCTAAAAGAGAGCATGGAAGTCTTAATACTTGGACACAGGGGCCACAGATGAACAATTTCTTCTTTCTTTCAGCTTCCCCAGTTGTAAAATAAAGGGTTCATCCGTGGGTTCTCTGGAGCCTCCTAGTTCCAACTGTCTCTTGAGCCCCAAGGGGAAACAGTTTTTATGAGGAATTCAGTGCCTTCTCCCCAGGTCAGGGTGACCTGAGTGTGGAGCTCAGCCAAAGTCCCAGAAGGCTCACATCCCTTTAGACTCCATCCAGACAGTCTGACTCGTGGGTTAGCCTAGCACCTAACTGCTCTCCTCACAGGCTGAGATGAAACATGAAACCCGGGCTTCTGTGGAAAGAGAGCCCCAACCCAAAACAACAATGCTCCTTGGATACAAGCAATGTTTTATTCTAGAAATAGAAAATGTCCTCTAGCTTAGTTATAATTTCTGCAATCTGTTCTGCCAACTTTTTGTGTGTGTGGTTTGTAAAACTGCTATTCAGAATTCTTTGGGCCAAAATGAAAATCTAGCCTGTTTCTAATAGCTTGATAATTTTGATGGGATGTATCATTTAAGAGCTAATGAAGGGTGGGCAAGGTGGCTCAGTGGGTAAAAGTGTTTGGTGCCAGGGTTGATGATCTGAGATCAGTCCCCAAATCTAACAGGGTGGAAGGAGAGAAGTGACTCTGGGTGACCCCTACGTAAAAGAGAAATGACACAGTTCATAGTGCCATGATCACTGTTTCTTCCTTGAAAACCCACCTGAATTTTCCAGGTTGGAAGTCCTTATCCTATAACCCAGGGTGCTTAATAGAGTATATTAATTATTTTGCCTGTAAAAAGATTAGCTTTTACATGTCACTTATCAGATTTAGTAGTAGAAGAGACTCAGTAGAATGTCCAATAAGCCAACTTGATCTCTGACAGAACAGGAAAAATATAATGAGTGACATGTCACTATGTAACCAAAGCAAGGAAGGGTCCCAGGATAGGAGGGAGGAGGGAAGGTTGGTGCCCACTTTGTAGAATAAAAATTATATTTTCGGGTTCTGTTGATAATCTTATAAACAACAAGGATTTTTATGTGTCTGTGTATGTGTGTGTGTGCGTGCGTGTGTGTGTGTGTGCCTCACAGCAAAGATGTCACTGCCAACAATATTCGTCTTAAAACTTCATCTCTGAGCCCAGATGATGAGAGAAGAGGTAGGCCTAACTGAACAGCACTTTGTAAGGCATCACTTAGAATCTCAAACCACCCTACCCTGAGCTTGGTCCTCATCTCAGCAGAAGTGTTCCTAATCCGAAAATCCACAGTGTTCCAGCACCCCTAAGTTTTTTGAATAGTAATGACTCAAAATCCCATATCTGACCTCATGTGACAGACCAGTCAGAATGCAGGTGCTGTAATAATGGTGTTTAAAATTATCTCCAGTCTATTTGAATGAGGCATATATAAAACATGAACTTCACCAATCAGCCCCTGGGGAACATTCCACATGCAAGTCATTAGGACAATAATGTAGGGCTTCCTCTCCACAGAATGGAAAACAAAGCCATTCAATAGCATCTTTCAGTGTAAGAGTGGGGAAGGCAGGCACTGAAAAATCATGCAAAGGAAAAAATTCAAGATCCATTCCTAAGGCCAGGGAGCTCCTTCCACCACCTCTTAAGCTGTTCCCTGGGAAGAAGTCTGTGGTGGTTTCAATGAGCATGTTCCCCCATGGGCCTGTGTATTTGACTGAATACTTGGTCCTCATTTGGTGCTGACTGGGGAGCTTGGAAAATCTCGATGAGATGGAGGCTTGCTGGAAAAAGTATGTCAAGATCTGAGGACTAGATAGCCCTATCCCACTTCCTGTTCTGTCTCTGCTTCCCGTGTGTAGATGTAGCGTGATGGAACCAACTTCTCGTTCTTGCTGCCATGCTGTGCTGCCCCAGCCATGATGGACTCTAGCTCTGTGGAACTGAAAGCCAAATTAAAACTATCCTTAAAGTTGCTTTTGGTCAAGGTATTCTGTCACAGCAACAGAAATGTCCCAGTCAGTTTTCTGCTGCCTGGCATGGCACTCCCTCCTTCCTGCCCATTTTTCTCTATGGTCACATCTAGTGAGGGACCAATATCTGGTTGGTGTCTCATCAGAATACAAACAGAAGCTCTTATAGGAAGGGCATATGAAGAATTTATGAAAAGACTGCACAGAGGTAAGGGGAAGGAAGTAAGAAGAAATGTGTCCAGGGCTGGCCTTTTATATTCCTGATTCTTATGAGAGAAGACCCTGGTAACAGAACCAAGAGACGTTCTGTGTGGTCAAAGCCATTTTCAAAGCAGCAGGAGCCTTGAACAAACTTGCAGGTATCAAACACAAAGATGAGTAGAGCCTTCTTTACTCCTCCTCCGTGGTCCTGCTGGCAGACGGGCATCCCCACCTCTCTCTTTGCCCTTGACTCTCCCCATCCTATGTGGTTCTAGAAGAGGTGTGAGGTGCCCAGACTCCACTTTGAGTTCTGAAAATGTCGTAGATTAATTTTACAGTATAGGCATCGGTGTCGCGGAGCATATGGACTTGTTTTGATGCCCCCTGAATGGATCACTGATTCATTGTTATAATCAGAGTCTTCTCCTAACTTTACATAGTTGGGTTTATAATGAACCTCTACAAAAATGCCACAGATGATGGTCATCTACTTCCAATTAGCATATTTAGGCTGCTGACACCCTGTGAATAGAAGATTCTGGAAGAATCCTTTGACATAGCATAAGTCTGTCCACTTGAAAACACATGTGCCTACTTCATATTATCACATGCTTTTCCACTCAGAATGCTTTACACATACAATTTCAGTTAGTTGCCCAGAACTTTGATGATGTTAGCATTGTTTCCCTCAGTGTTCAAATGAAGGTGAAGCTTAATGGAAAAATTACCAACTCCTAAGGCCTGGGGAAGAGGGAATGGATCCAGGGCTCCCCAGTGCTATTGTGTCACGACACTGGTCTACGTTTATAAGCAGCAGAGACCTTAACACTCAAGAGGTGTGCTGGGAACTGGAATGGTGGGCTTCCAGATTGTTTTATTAGCATCAGATTTGATCACATTTGACTGTTGATTGCCACCTCTGCAAGTGTATCTGTTATTCACTGACAGAGGCACTTCTATGTCTTATCACTAGGAATAGAAACAAGCCAGTTATCATTTGGTGCCAGCTACACAGTATTCATTCAATACAGGTTACTAAACAGAATTTAAAACTCCCATAGAAAATACACATATAGCAACACTCTGGCAAATAGCCAATCTCTCTCTCCCCCCTCCTCCTTCCCTCCCTCCCTCCCTCTCTCTCTCTCTCTCTCTCTCTCTCTCTCTCTCTCTCTCTCTCATTTCCAGTAGACTCTAACCCTGAAAAACACATCCTGTTTTTCTTTAAATGTATAAAGAAGATCCCCAAATTTTAGCTTTTTATTTGACTCTCTGAGAAAGTCTCATTTAAATCACTCTTCTGGTTCAATTTTCCCTGCCTCCTGAAATGTCACTGGCTGTAGCCACGTATCTCCTGGGAAGTCTGTGACTCAGCCCATTTCACCATCCTGCAGGAACCTCCCCGCCATGAAATTCTACCTGGAAATCGTCATCTGTCTATGGAGAAGCCGAAGTCCAGACCAGGAAATCAAGACCATCCCAAGAACTGCAAGCAGAAACAGGTTCAGTTCGTGGATGTAGTTTAGACCTGGAAGAACAGGAGGTTGTCTCCCATCGTAAACCTCGGTCTTTAAAACCCAATGGGAAGAGGATGTTACTCCTTATTGAAAAAAAAAGTTAATGGTTCCTATTCAACTGCAGAGCCCAGCCACCAGAGGAAGATAATTGCATCCCCATTTCTGGCATCCAGATCTCTTTAGGGAGGTTATAGAACCCTCATTAAATGGGACACTGCTGGAGGAAGTGTGTCATTCCGGGTGGGCTTTGAGGTCTTTCAGCCTCACCCACTTCCTACTGCCTCACATTTCTGGTGTGAATGAAAACACGCCCACTCAGCTTCCTGTTCATAGCCTGCCATGCCTCCCAAACTCTATACTCTTTCCCTTTCCAACCCTAAATAAACACTTTTGTCTATCACTTGTTTGGGGGCCGGGGGGTATGGTATTTTACCACAGTAGCAAAAAGCAACTCATGCAGGGTCTCTCCCAACCTGGATCCTCACTGTTTTGCTGGAACTGGCCAGTCAGCAGGCCTCTGGGATCCGCCTGATCCCTTTCCCAGAAAACCCCAGTCCAGATTCACAGCTGAATGCCACAGTGCCAAGCTTTTAGAAACTCAGTACCCATGTTTGTGCCACAAGTACTGAGCCATCTCCTCAGACTCCCGTATCTGAAGTCGGTAATAATCAAAGCCATGTATTCTAAAAATATTCAAACTCTATAGAAATTAATTTACTATTTAAGATCCTCCCCTCCTAAAATCCAGACATATTCAAAGTTTGCAGTGTGCATCCAACCTTCAAATATGCACATGCATGCATGTATGCACATGTGAACACACACACACACTCACAGACACCTGTGTGTGTGTGTGTGTGTGTGTGTGTGTGTGTGTGTGCAGTATTCCCCCCTTAAATGTGGTTATATTCTAAGCAGTAAAGACAACTGGACTTTTTACATAACTAAACGCAACTCCTGACAGACTTGCCCATCATCAGCAGAGAATCCCATTCTGGGAAGTTCTCCGCATCTAGTTTCTCATTCTGTTCCATAATCTACAATTTCCAAAAAAAAAATCTTCACTGCCGTCACTGTGTGTCCCCCAAAGCCCTCAGCCAAACAGATTTAATAACAAGGGGTAGGTCCTGTGGACCTCTGTCCCTGCAGCAGCCCAGAGGAGCATGACCTAAGACTGCTACGGGGGCCGAGTGGTGTGGGCTGAGCTTGCTGGCATTCTAAGACATCTTTACGAGTGATTTAATCACAGCTAGTGAATGGAAATAAAGATTGATTCAGTTTGGTCTCAGTCTCCTGTGATCCCAGGGAGCTCCTGAGCACAGGGTGGAGGGACTGAGTCACACACAGCCCACGGATGACCAGAGGACTGGGTGCCCCCAGGATGACTGACAAGAGGACTAGGTCCCCCAGATGAATGACTTCATCTGTATTTTGTCACTTTCCCTGACTTTGTAGGGGGCTCCATGAGGGCTGAGAGGGGGCCTGTTCAGTGTTCACTGAACGTAAATCTGCCTTCTGAGGCAGCCTTCTGAGGGTGGGGTGAGGGAGGGGAGACTGTGTTTTAACACCTCTCCCACTCAGCCTGCTCAGGCCTCCACTGGAACACTAAAGGTCCAAGCCTGTCTCTGTGCTGTGTAACAAATTGACTTTATAGTAGAAGACACATCTCTCATGTGTGGACAAGAAATCTCTTCTCTTCTCTCAACCATTTTCCCATTGGTTCAGCGCCCAGCCTTAGTGATGCCCAGAACCTAGCATGAGTAACAAACAACTCAGCACTGAGCACTAGAGACACGCAACTCAGCACCGAGCACTAGAGACACTCAACTCAACCCAAAGGACTAGAGACACACAACTCAGCACTGAGCACTAGAGACACACAACTGGGCATCAAGCCGTAGAGACACACAACTCAACACAAAGGACTAGAGACACACAACTCAGCACTGAGCACTAGAGACATGCAACTCAGCACTGAGCAGTAGAGACACACAACTCAGCACTGAGCACTAGAGACACACAACTCAGCACTGAGCACTAGAGACACACAACTCAGCACTGAGCACTAGAGACACACAACTCAGCACTGAGCACTAGAGACACGCAACTCAGCACTGAGAACTAGAGACACGCAACTGGGCATCAAGCCGTAGAGACACACAACTCAACACAAAGGACTAGAGACACACAACTCAGTACTGAGCACTAGAGACACACAACTGAGCACCAAACCCTAGGGACACACAATTCAACACAAAGCATTAGAGACACACAACTCAACACAAAGCACTAGAGACATACAACTAAGCACCAAGCACTAGAGACACACAATTCAGCACCAAGCACTAGAGACACACAACTCAGCACTAAGACCTATAGACACAAAAACTCACCACCAAGCATCAAAGACACACAACTCAACACAAAGCACTAGAGATACACAACTCAGTACCAAGCACTAGAGACGCACAACTTAGCACCAAGCCCTACAGACATACAACTCAGCACCAAGCCCTAGAGACACATAAGACGACACAAAGTACTTGAGACACACAACTCAGCACCAAGTACTAAAAACATACAACTCAGAACTATACTAGGTATGTCCAACTCAGCACCAAGCACTAATGATATAATACTCAGCACCAAGTACTAGACACTTTCAACTCAACACCAAGCACGAGCGTGTTGTACCTGATGCACAACTCAGCACCAGGAATAACTCACTCCCATGCATTAGGAATGCACAGCACCATGTGCTAGTGACACACAACTCAGCCACTAGCAGAAAAGACCCCAAATTTGCAGACTAAGTGTACTCATGAAGTCATAACAAGATGGATAATCCCTAGAGTCCTACTCCTGCTTCACGCATGGATCACAGGTAGCCACTGCCCACGAGAGGAGATTTCCCCTACGTAACAGAGAATACACGAGGCAACAGTATAAACTCTCCTGTACTGCCACAGACAGCCGGCAGCACCTTCCAAGCATCAGCTCTCATCTCCTTACATGCTAGAAGAGTCCTCTAACCCTGACAACAGAGTTTCCTTCAGCTGACCCAATGCTGACACACCAGAATGCAATGTTCTTCTTCCCAGAATGCTCCATGACACTGTTTATAGACGGTGCTGAAAATGTCAGGGAGAATAGCCCTGGCCTCTCCCACCATCTTGGGCCCTCAGCCAACACAATGAAAATATCCTAGTATCACCTCCATTGCTTAGATCTTTCCCTCGCCACAGCCCCTCACATAAAATTCAGTACAAACTCTCCTCCTTTGCTTTCTTCAACTAACAAAAGCCTCCATTCGTTTTCCATTTATCCACAAAAGCAACAGAGAAAACAGACATCTGCAAGCCTTCAAGCTTAGTGGAGGTGGAGACTTTCTCGGGGTAGGGACAGGTCTCACTCCTCAAGCCTGTAGATAGAAGCTCTTAACTCTAGCCTGGGGTGCAGCAACCACAGCCTTTTACACAGATGTGCTCCACGAGAGAGAGCTCAGAGTCTGACCCGATGGCAAGCTGCAGCCCAGACCCGGGTTAGAGGAATTAAAGGTAAGCAGAAGATCACTGTGGTTGGAGAGGCTCAGAGGAACTCGCCCTATACCCCTAGAGCGTGAGGCCCTTCCAGTGGGAGGAAACACTAGGGGTATAGGGTGAGTGGGTGATCACAGAGGAGAGGCAGGGAAGGGGAAAGGTGTGGGTGAGGGATGGCTTTGGCTGTGAGCTATTATTTCCGTCTACGTGCATACATGCGTGCATGTGTATGTGTTACTGTGTATGTGTGGATGTATATGTATATGGATGTACTGAGGTGGACATGGCAGAATTGTCTCGGAAACAGTATTTTTGCATGCTGTCTATAGCAGGTAAGTGTGTGTGTGTGTGTGTGTGTGTGTGTGTGTGTAAGTGTGCAGTACGTGTGGAGTCCAGAGGGCCACTTTGGGTGTCATTCCTCGGGCACCATCTTCCTTGAGTTTTGAGACAAGGTCTCTTCCCAGGAACTGAGGCTCTCCTGCAAGCCCCATGGATCCACATGAGCTATCCTGATGAGCAGCATCCACCACACCCAGCATTGTGGTTGGTGCAGTTCCTGGGGTTCCCTCTCAGCCTTCACCTTCGCACATCAGTTGACTTGATTGGCCACTGCCCAGCTCCAACAATTTCCAGGACTGATGAGTTGGCTCACACAGGCAGGCCTCAGGTTGCTCCTCTTTGAGATACCTGATGGATGCTGTATTACGTACCACAGCTGGTGTGGCCTGGAAGGAAAGGTAGGACAGTTGGCGATGCGGCATCTTGTCAGTTTGCAATATGCATGCACCCCATGTGTAGCATCACAGAGCTCTTTGTGGTTTACTAGATCTTCCCGAAGACTTTCAGCATCGTGAAAGTAACACTTTGTTTAACCTCCCTCCCAAACTTTAGGAGCACTAATCTGTCACAGTAGGCTCTATCTTGTACATGTAAATAGAGGGAACTTTGTAATCAAATCCTAAATGTGTATTTGTGGCAATATGGCTTTTCAGGAGGATGTATGATGGGAAGCAATAGACAGAGCAGGGGACAATTAAAGGGGACAGCACCACGCAGCCAGACCTTCCACTCCCTGAATGGAATTTCCTGGGCTGCGCTGAGCTGCACTGATTTCTGAATTTTCCTGTTGATTTGCAGCCAGCACAACATTATTGGGACCCCACACGCCTCTCCTTCTCTGACACCTGCAATGGAGACTCATTTAGGCCCCGGGAACCTTGCAAAGATACATTTCCAAAAGCATCCTAATTTCAGCACGGGCTCCAATTAGGAGTCAGCTCTGTGTTCCAAACTGTTAAAGGGAAACACTCGAACTGCAGGGCACCACGGCAGGCCCCAGCTCTGGATCCTGGGAGCTCTGCTTAGTGCTACTCCCACTCAAAACGTCTCCCAAGAGACACTCACAGATCCGCCAGGCCCACTGGACATGTGCCAGTCCTTTGCAAGCTCGTGATTTATTGAGACTTAAATTTCAGTGACCAAGAACAAGCCCTTCGCCAAAAACAAAACAAAACAAAAATCTCAGCATTCTCTTATATAAAATTGTCATTGCCAAGGGTTAGGGCAAAGTAGGAAGGAGTAAAAGCTGGAACTGACTTCAGAGTAGAGGCCCCAGGACACATTCAGCAGAACTGGTGTAAACACTATCAGCCCATCCCCGTCCCTAAGATGAACCTTTGCACGATTCGCATACATGTTTATTGTGAGATGCATGTGCATCTTGCCCGGAATATATCTCATTGTGTGACATATGGCTCCTTTCAGCAGAAGATACAAATGACTTTAGAAATAGCCCTGCCTCTCACTCCCAGGGAGGAAGGTGTGGTGCGGAGGCCTGCACTTGGGCCCTGAGTAACTGTCAGGAACCTTAGCGCTCCTTCATGGTTCTCCCTGTCATTTTCTCCTGCAGATGCCCTAGACAGCCAATGCCCAGAGAACCCAAACACAGAAAACAGGAATGCTTTTTGGTCGCAGTCTACTGTGAGATTCTGGAAGGAAGAGTGAATGAAGAACCCCTAGGAAACTTGTGTATTCCATGGGGACAAAAGCTAGCGTGGCACATGACTTCTGGCCTTCAGAAGTTTTATAAGATCCACTCACTTGAAGGAAGTACTATTCTGATGTGCAATTAATTCTAATGTTACGCATGAGCTACTTTACATGTTGTATGGAGTCTTAGGCCTTCTAAATCCAACACGCATTCTGATCCTGTAGCCCCAGCTGGGGCTGACCACAGCTGGAGTTCTCGCTATCACATATTACCCGTGGCTACTGTTTCATGCAGTGCATCCCTAAGGAGGTCACTGAAAATGAACTACAGTATCATGTTCACGTATGCATTATTCTATGTGAAGGAGGCAGGTGTTGGGGGTGATACGGAGGAGGAGAGAGATAATTCATATTTGTTATTGCTCTTCATTCCTTCACTTCTCCTCAATACCGCAGACTGCTTGGCTGTCTTATCTGTATTTTCTCCATTCTAATTTGTCAGTAAGAAAGTCCTGCAGGTGAAGGTGCTTGCTGCCAGTGATAGGTACCTGAGTTCGATTCCCAAGGATCCACTCGGTGGAAGGAGAGAACCCACTTCTCGAGGTTGCTTGCTTGGTTTGTTTTCAGGTCAACTTACACACAAGCCGGGCTCGTCTGGGAAAAAGAAACTATAGCTGGGGAAATGTCTGGGTCCCACTGGCCTGTGAAGAGGCCTGAGGGACCACGTCTTAGTTAATCATTGACGTGGCAGGGTCTAGCCCACTGTGGATGGTGCCGTTCCTGTGCAGGTGGTAGAGGCTGGATCAGAAAGGGCAAGTAATGGAGAGCAAACTGGTAAGCGAGAGGAGACTTCTGCCTCACATCTCCCCAGGTTCCTGCCTTGAGTTCCTGCCCTCACTTCCCTCACTGTTTGACTGTAACCTGAGAAAAGGCCCAATTAAGCCTGTTCTTTCGAAAGTTTCTTTCGGTTTAGTGTTTATCAGAGTGACCAAATGCAAATGAGGATAGTTGTCCCCTAGTTATCCTCTGGCCTCCAAATGCTCATCAGGACACGCATTTGACCCCCAAAATACCTACATGCACATGTATGCACACACACACACACACACACACACACACACACTCACACTCACAGAGTAAATATATAAATAAATAAACTCATTTAAAAATATTTGTTCTTTTTATCTAAGGATCTAAGGAAACTGAAGCATAGAAAACAAGCTGATAGCCGGGCGGTGGTGATGCACGCCTTTAATCCCAGCACTTGGGAGGCAGAAGCAGGCGGATTTCTGAGTTGGAGGCCAGCCTGGT
>NW_022196903.1:137569188-137585319 GCF_008632895.1 Mastomys coucha | reverse complement strand
GGAGGGAGAGAGAGAGAGAGAGAGAAAGAGAGAAAGAGAGAGAGAGAGAGGTGTGCTAGCTCACAAAAGAAGGGAAAGAAACAGCTCGAAGGCAAGGAGCAGACTGTCAGCCATGTTTTAATACTGTGCCTCTTAATTCCCTTTTCTTCCCAGAAAGCAGTGGACACTAAATATGAAGAGGATGGAGGACACTCAGTACTTCGGAGACTGTTTCTACAAAGCAAACTTTAGTTATGTGAAGAAGTGGGCAAATATGATGTAAATGTATTAACACATTTGCTGAATTCTGCAAATATATTTTTACACAATTAGCTTAATTATTTAGATACATATTAAACCTTGCTTGCCTCGAGCAATTTAACATGGAATGTAATTTCACATATTATCACAAGAAAAACACATTTATAGAAAATCTGTGTCTCTCCCTTCATAATAACACTTCAAATCCTCATTATTTAAGACATAAATAAATATATTTCAAGGATAATGAAAACTGTGTATTTCCAGAGAAAGTGTCTCTTAACCTACTCAACAAGTGGAGTCCTAAACATGCTCTGCTTGATTGTGGTGCTGCAAGAGGCCTTGGTGGACCGGGCATTTTATAACAATGTGCACAGCAGGGCACCTCCAGGCTTATCATTCAAGTGAGAAAAAGATGAATTTTCTTTTCTTCTGGAAATTTTTCGAAGAGCTTATAAAAAAAAAAAAAAACGAACCCCAGAAAGTCAGGCCCAGTGGTTTGAAAGGTAGATTCCTGAAGATCAGGTATTTAAATCCAGCCTTGGCTACATAATGAGTTTGAAGCCAGCCTGGGCTATCGGAATCTCTGTCTCACAAAAGAAAATGGGAGTTACCAAGGAGATGGGAATGATCATGGCTCTTTGTGTTCTAGCTCTCAGAGAACATGGCTCATCTCCATTGAAAAGCCTGCTTGGGAGCCACTGTACAGTGTTACCCACTAACACTGTCGGGGACTGTGTGCAGCAGGACCTCCCGAGAGGCCCAAAAGTCCCCCTTTCAATCATCTATCTGGAGAGGAAAAAAGATGCACACTGGTAAGATTGATCATGTTAACCAAAAGCCTTTAAAGATTCCCCTTTCTTTTAATTATGTGTATGTATATGCATCTGCATGGGAATATGTGCATGTGGGGGCAGGTGTGTGTGGAAGCCAGAAGAAATCAGATTCTCCCGAATCTGGATTCAGGGGTAGTTGTAGGCTGTCTGGCTTGGGTGCTGGACCCTAGCTCATGATCTCTACAAAAACAGTGAGTGTTCTTAAACATGGAACTGTGTCTCTAGCCCCTAAGATATTTTAAAAGAGTTCCCACATGATCATATCCTACTATGATGCACCCTGATAATATGGGTGGCTTTTTGTAGCAATGATTTGCATTCACCATTTTATAAAATGAGAAAATGGATCACACGGGGAAGTGACCAAATTGTTTAGTCATTTTGCTAGTAATTAGCGATCATTGGGGAGAAGGTGAGTGTGTGTGTGTGTGTGTGTGTGTATGTGTGTGTGCATGCACGTAAGTACACACACACATACATATACACAATTATCTTTTAGCTACAGCCTCTGACGTTAAGAATCAGTAACGGACACATCATTTGATATGAAATATTGGTCAGTGGTTAGTAGCCTAGGGAGAAGTCTCATCTACTTGGCAGCACATTTGAGATTTCACCCCCCAAACTCACTGCTAATCAGTTGTCCACTCTGGCAGTGTGTTCAGCTCCGCTATCTCATGCGGGTGACAACGTACATTTGAACTGTGCTTTGATCCACTTGCCTAGCTCAGCCCAACTTCTTGCTACTTGATTGTCATATCTCTTTAGTAAGTTCCTAGTGTTCTCCTTATAAACTGAAGAGGAGGAGGAGGAGGAAGACAAAGCGGGAAAAAGATGAAGAGGAAGAGGAGGAGGGAGAGGAGGAGGAGGAGGAAGAAGACAAAGCAGGGGCAGGAGAAAGATGAAGAAGAAGAGGAGGAGGGAGGGGAGAAGGAAGAGAAGGAAGAAGAAGGAGAAGGAGGAGGAGGAGAAGGAGGAGGAAGACAAAGCAGGAGCAGGAAGAAGACAAAGAAGAAGAGGAGGGAGAGGAGGAGGAGGAAGAAGAAGGAGAAAAAGAAGAAGGAGGAGGAGGAGGAGGAGGAACAAATAACAGCAGCAACATAACAAACAAAGCTGAACATGGCTACTGAAACCCTAGGCCATCAGCCATGGAAGATATCCACATGCTTCATGCAGGGTCCTGGATTCACAGTAGAAAACATTGTTCATGTCTCCATCAGTTACTGGAGAATTGGCTTTGAATGTTTAGGAAAAAGCCCATTTGGTATCTACCAACATGTGCTTCTCAAAATGAGGATTGGGAAAAGCAATCAGAGACACCATGACGGATGGATTGCCGTTCATTTCCATCGCAAGCCTCCACAGAGTCTGGGGCTTTGGGGGGTTAGCTGCAGAAGGCTGAGTGTGCCCTATATCCTCTTCTTACACACAAGGTTTGCACGGCATTGCCTGGTGCTCCTTGCTGTCTCTCCAGTAGCTTTCCTATCTGTATGCCTGCCTCTTGCACGGAGACAGGGGAACCAGACACAGCTGTCTGTGGTTGTGTGATTGACTCTCTTCATCACTTCCTCCCGGACTCTCTCCAAAGTTAAGGCTTGAGCACATGGTACTGTAACTGACTGGCTTGGCTATCATTCCCTCATGGCACCGTTGCCACGCACTGCTGACACTGTCTTCCTACCATCACTGTGCTTCCTAGACCGTAAGATGCGTGAAGACGTCGCATTGCCTACTCCAGTATTTCTTTCTCTTCTTCAAACTTCTACTGTAATGTTGAATTCACACTGTAAACTTTCAGTTACTCTACCTACATTCACTTTTAGATATTTCAGAAGGTGTTACACACACAAACATACAACACACACACAACTCCAAATAATTTACATCAAAAAAACCCATTAAAGTACGTCACTGATTAATGACTGTTTAGAAAAAGAGATGCTATTGTGTGGCTAACACTGCTGTTTCTGAGGTTCCCCAAGGTCACTGAATGCCAGGAGGAGTCAAAAAGGAAAATGTTGCTGGGTGCCCAACTAGGGAGAAAAATGCTACATGTGCCATCTAGTGGTGATAATGTGTAAATGCACTTGGACTCACCATCTCCAGGTCCATCCTGCAGAGTGAAACCAAGCCCCAGCAGACCTTGATGCTCCTTTCTTCAGGGAACTAGGGGGTAGTATGGAGGGCTTTGCATGGATCATATTATATTTAACATCTAAGATAGTCATACTAAGTTGACATTGTCCTTGAACTCATTCTGGGGATGACAATTTTGAGGCAATGAGTGATTGAGTTTTCTGAGCCTGGCAGTCTAACCACACAGGCAACGTCTTCAGAAATTAAACCAGCCATGTGGTGCACAGCATCATCCAGAATCGTCGACTCCCATGTTAATAAGGGTGGTGCTTATGTGTTTGTTTATGGTTCTCAGGTTAGGGACACACACGTACCATGTTAAAATCTTAACACAACCCAGTGCCAATAATTCTTGAGTACAGATAAGGAAACTAAGTCCCAAGGCAAACGGAACATCACCTAAGCTTCCCAACACAGCAGAGGTTAGAGCTTGATTCCTTCCTATTCGTATTTTCAGTTAAACTCTACATTGCATTTGCTGTGTTGTTTCCAAGTACGGTAATCATGTGAAGCCACAAAGTGTCTTCTATGGATTTTTTTGTTTTTGTTACAAAAAGTGCGTTTTCATCCTTTAAATACTTGATGTTCCAGTTTTCTAACACCTGGAGCCATCTAAAGTAGAATCAGGGACACCTGTGTGTTCCCCATATGGAAAAGCTCCAGTAACACTTGACCCACCTTCCAGAGCATTCCATGATCCAGAGTCCAAAGCACCAATCCCAGACTCCAGGGCGAATAGTGAAAGTCCCCTTGTTCCACACATGAACAGCTTATGAGTTTAAAATCTGATGCTTCCTGTGCCCTCATTACCACTGAGACATTGGTGGCTTCCCCTCCCAGCATTCCAAACATCTCAGAAACATGACGGACGTCCCAGGCTCCATGCTTCATGAGCTCTAGAGGGTGTGACTGGAGGACAAGCTAAAGTGGACCCTTTACACAACCCGTCTGCAGACACTCATAAGAGTTAATAGAATACATTCTGTCCCTTCATTGAAATACCCTCTGCCTTTTCCACCCTTCCAACACTTCCTCTGCTCTATACACCACACTCTTCCCTCCTCTAATACCCGAGTTTGCAGTCCCCTGCCTCAGACAGCTTCCAATCTCATGGAAAGAAGACTGTGCTAGGTCAATGGAAGGCAAAGAACGAAGACGATGATGGCGGAAGGAGAACCTGCAGCCGTGAATGGCATAGGGAGACGGCAGAGCACCTTATAATGGGAGGTCTGGCTACTGAACACTTCTCGGACCCATCCCAGAGGCTCTTACCACTGCACCATTACACGGTATTATAATTCACCTTTCTGGCATTCCATCACTTGCTGGCATTCGTAGTTGGTGTGTGTTGCAGGACTGATATTGTAGCCGGCAGCAATGTTCACGCATGCTCAGACTCCCCTTCCGCCCTCCTTCCTGTCTTCTCATTCTGTTCGCTCCCACTGGCAGTCTCTGAGCACCCTTCCCTATTAGTAGCTCTGTTTTCTAAGTTCTTCGTGTCTGTATCTCTCTTGACCGCCATAGCGTGGCAGGGGATGGGGATAAAGTGTAGGTTTCCAAGGACGCAAAAGGAAATAACCCCAGCAATGGCTCTGGACAGACAATGTGTATGAGTCTGGACAGACGCAGGTAAGAGTGAAGCTATCTCAACAGGGACATGTCGGATGTTCACAAGAGGCTGACAGCTCCTCGCTGTTGTCTTAGCACATGAATAGTTTTGAATTACTCGTATTTTGTGACATTGGCTGAAAACTAGACTATTAACCGTCCCGCTGCCCACGGAAGCTTTACCCCAGCAGTGATAATGTGTGCTGTTCTCTGGTGAAGTGCGCAGAGCCTCAATTACTCTCACTTGATAGAGAGTGGATTGCGTGAAGGGCTCGAGCACCTTCCTGATCAGAGAATTTCTCTACTGCATCGTTTCACACTCTGTGTTTTCCAGCATTTTCATAATCCATCCCCCCAATACACAAACAAACAGTCTTTAAAGACCAAGGGGTTGGGGCAGGGCCAGGGGCCTTTCCTTATTCCTCTTGGACAGGCAGACTGAAATCCTTCACAGCAGAGACCAGCTAGATGATATTCAGGCTCACGCACCATCAACACGGTTGTCAGCCATGTAGTGTGTTCATTATGGGGCGGCATATGAGACAGAGCGAGCACAGCTGGCTCTCCAGATCTCGGGTTGAGGCTGCGGGGCTGACTGCTAGAAACATCATCTTTTCACTTAGATGCTGAGGAAATTTGATCTGGAAGTCACTGAGGGAGCCCGCGGAAGCCCCGCGATGCTGTGCTTATTGAGTGACTTTTCCATTTCCCAGCTTAGTTCGATACAAACTTCTAGCAATACAAGCAAAATGACTATTAAAAAGATATTTATGGGCCTGCCGCTGGTGATTCCTAAGCTATATTGCTTTCAAATAATTCATAGTCCTTAATTATTTCTCAAAATAATTAATTTCCCACTCTAAAATTTTTATATATTCTTTCTTATTCATTAACACCCCCAAAAGCCAGTGTTTTTATTCTCGTATGAAAAAAATCCACCGTAGCTAAGCAAGACTCACCATGAGAGAGAGGCAATTAATAGTCAGAATAACAGCAGTAAAAGCATTGCTTTAATCATTTGTCTTTTATGGATCTTTGGTTAAAGATTGAATTTGATTGTGTTTGTTTTTAAATGCCATATTTAGAATTATTTTGTTTGAGACCTTAAACAAGTAGACCTTTGTTTATGCTCCAGAAGGTACCAGAAGGCAAGCCGAGGTATCCCATATGTTTCCCTTTCAGTTAACTCTTTAATTATTCTACTCGACTCACACGGAAGCAGGTAGCTAGCTCCATTCACTCTTTACTGCTGATTTAATTCACCATTTCTCCCTGCAACAAAGCACAAGGCTCATGCTCGGAGACTATTTTCCTTGCGGGATGAGCATCCTATCTGCATTTAGTATGTGTTCCTTTTTACCGCCTGTGCATTTCCCCTCTCTGTGCTCCTTGGTGTTAAGAAGAGCTGGCCTTGACCAGGCTGCATCACAAAAGACCCTTAGTGTCTTCTGAATGCCAGATCAGAGTGGTGTGTCTCTGGATTATGGATTCTCCAAATGTCTCAAGACGTTTTTTGTCTCACCTAACTCCTAGTCCATCATTTCTTAGAATGATATTCTAGTTGTTTTTTTTTTTTTTTGTGCTTACTTTTCATAATGGAAAAGTGGTGGAGAAGTGATAGGGTTCTTTCTATAGTATTTTTCATCATTGAGATTCTATAGTTCTGAAAATTGTTATGATCCTGAATCAGGACACCAGGACTCTCCACGTTGATTCTTTTGTGCCTGGAAGAGGAAATTTACTTCTTTTCAATCCCCCTACACTGTCCTGTAAAATCTTTAAAGGAAAAAAAAAATTGCATACTCAGTCCACGTGTTGTGTGTCGTTCTTTACTGTGGCTGAATCGTCATCTCAGAAGCCAGATCTCCACACACAGTTAACTATGCGAAAGGGCACAGGACCACTTATGTTGCTTGTCTGCTTTGCAAGTTTACAATGAAGATACCTTAAAATACTCAGTCATGTGTGGCCAAATAATTCAGGGAACAGACCCAATGAAGAGCCACTATGTAGCAAACAAAATAAGCTGCTCCATGCCTCTGTGGATATTGATGGCCTGTCAATCTGCTCTGTCCATGTCACTTGACTGCCTAGGGCCAATCTGCCATGCACTCCAGTCAATAACGCCTCCTATTTAGAGATTTTGCCAATTCTGGGGTATATGGAGTCTGTCCCCATGCAATCACCAAATAACTCTGATCATAAGCAGCCAAGAATTTCCAGAGAAGAACGCCCCATGGTGAACTCTAAGTCCTGAGTCTGGGATCCAGTTTCCTGTGGATTTTTTCTACTTATGATCTGCCCTAAGCTGTCATTCAGCTTACCTAGGGAAACACCCTGCATATCCATGAGATAGGAAGCTGTTTAGTGACTTACTGACCCTCTGAAGTTGACTGGCGACAGAGGTAGAGACGTCCTCAGCTACATCACACATGGCCGGTTCCTTAAGCCTCTTTTCCAACTGTCTCTCCGTTGTGTCTTGAGTTTACCTTTATCAGTAAAGATCTAAGCATTTAATCCTTATCTCAGGTTCTAGGGAAGCTAGGCAAAAGCAATCCCAATAAAAGCAATAAGATCTACCCACCTCGCTCAATTAGAGAGGGTACAAACATTACTGAGAAATTTAGCCTCAAAGTTAGATCTCCACATTGATTGCTAAGAGTTGCCAAGTCTGAACTGATAAAAGATGGAGATCCTGATGCAAATGAACTGATACTCTTAAGAAAAGATGGGGATCCTGATGCAAATGAATCTAGTTACTTTCACTTAGCTTTTATATTTGTAACAGTAAAATTTCTAAAGCTTCTATTAGTCATTTAAAGAAATTACTTATTTTAAATGTTTATTTTTAAGCTTATAGTATCTTTTAAAAAACAGTAACTACATATCAGAGAACCTTGGCAAATAACAGCATTACTTAATGGTAGTTCATGTCATCAATTTTGAAAGACTCAACCATAATGCCCCTGATAATGATTATATCACACCGTACTTGACTCTATGAACTTGAGCAGAAATAGACATACCTAAATGTAGAGACATACCCCAACATGTAAGGGCACTATGGTTTTCAGAAATACCAAGCCAAGAAGAGTTGAAGAAGCTGAGGAGCCATTCCTCAGTGTAGCACCAGAGACTGCTGGGCCCTCCTTGAGGGGCCATCCCTAATGTCAGGAACAATGCTGCTAGCAAGAGGTCGCAAGTTCAAGCAGTGTACGCTGATAGGCTGGTTCAAGGAGCAGAAGAGAGAGGATGAGGACAATAGTGGCACTTCTGATAAACCTATCATGGGAACCACAGACTCTGTACGGTGACCGAATCCATGTGGGCTAACAAAGGGTAAAGGAAGGGCAAGCAGCTAAAGAAAAAGAAAGAAAAACGTTTATATACTTAATACCTAGGCTAACACCAACTACTGTAACAAACCCAAAACTCTCAAAGGCCTACAAAGCACTAATTTATTTTTAAATTGTTGTTTATATCCTGACTGCAATTTTCCCTTGCTGCTTTCCTCCCAGTCCCTCCCTGACACCTCCCCTCTGCCCCTCCCCCATCCACATAGAAAAGGTCAAGCCTCTCATAGATATCAACCAGACGTGGGGTGTCAAGTTATATTAAGACTAGGCACTTCCCTCTTATTGAGGCTGCATGAGGCAACCCAGTAGGAGAAAAAGGGTTCCTAAAGCAGGCAGAAGAGTCAGAGGCGGCCTCTGCTCCCACTGTTACGAGTCCCGCATGAAGACTCAGCTACACAACTGTTACATGTATGCAGAGGGTCCAGGGCAGCCCCATGGAGGCTCTCTGGCTGTTGGTTTAGTTTCTGGGAGGCCCTATGAGCCAACTTAGTTGATTCTGTGGTTGTTCTTAAGGTGCCCCAGGCCCCTCTGGCTCCTACAGTCCTTCCTCCCACTCCTCTGCAAGATTCCCTAAGCTCTGCCTAATGTTTGGAAAAGCACTAATTTATTTATATAGTAATTCATATATCTGCTTCCAGATTGATTGGCAACTCTCCTCCCCATGGTGATCTGGGCACCCACCCATTTCCATCCATGGTTCCACTATTTCTGAGTATCTCACCGTCCTCTGTTTTGAGTTTGAGTTTAGGATAGTAGAAAAGGTACAACTGCATCTATAATTATCAATACATATAATCTCTCTATATATAACCTTGGTATATATATACATATGTATATGTATATATGTATATGTATATATGTATATATGTGCATATATATGCATATATATATATATATTTATAACCTCAGCTCATGTTGCACTGACACAGTTAGAACACGGCCATGCCCAGACAAAAGAGAAAATGAACAGGATGGTTTTCTCATGGGCACTTGCCTCCTCCCACCAACAGAGCCTTGTGGAAGATGGAACACAGTTTTTCAGTGGTTGGGGAAGCAAAGGAAACACTTTCCTAGCATCATAAAAGTTTCAATAAACTACCATTCATTGTGAATTTCCCACATGTCAGAATAGATGTAAAGACCTAACTGTCTCACTCATACAAAGTCCCCCCAAAACTAGAATCATTGCTTCCATTCTCTCAGTGAAAGCCAGAAGCTCATAGATGAAAACTCCTTGTTGGTGGGAATCATGGTAGGACCGAAGTCTGCTATGCCACTCCTTGGCTGAGTATGCAGAGTGTAACATGCATGATCTACTGTTAAAAGCTTAGCTCTGGCTCTGAGGTTCTGTGATCTTCAGCATCTGTCTTCATGACCTTGGACTTCCTCTCCGTTAACAGGCATCTGATATGGACAATTGTTTTAAATGCTAGTGCCTACACAGTGCGGGCTTTGGTGTTTTAAGAGATTCAAGGTGCTCCTATCCAGCGGTGATCTCCGCTCCAGTTCTGATACCCGAGAGTCTCAATCTCTCTGCCCTCGACTTCATCATCTCTCAGAATCCACAGATGGCTGCTAAAATTGAATAGTGCTATGTGTAATGTGATGGTTGCAGTGTGCACCGCACAGCAAACATTTAGGAAAAACGTGCACTAGTTGCTTGTTTCCCTCTAACAAATTACCACAAATGTCATGGCCCCAAACAACACAGATTGATTCTCTGACACTATTAGAAGTCAAAGGTCCAATAAGAGCAGGCTGGGACTGTTACTCAATGGTATAGCACTTGCTAAGCATACACACTGCCCAGAGTTCAGTGCCCAACATCCTTCCATGCAAGAGAAAAACAGTCCAAAATCAATGTGACTGGATCATAACCCAGTATGAACAGGTACACCCTTCTCAGCGCAGCGCTAGGTCCTTGCCTTTTTGGCCAGCTAGAGGCAGCCTGAATTCCCTGTCACAGTCTTTACTTCCAAATTCATTTGCATACTTTCTTCTCTCTGTTTCTGAACTTTGAGACTCTCTCTAACCCTCCCACCCTCTCCCAGATATGGTACGAAATCAGATAGACCAGGCTCATCCTACCCTCTCAGGTACAACACCTTGACCATGTCCCCTGCTGGATCCCTTTATCATCATTATCGTTTCTGGGAAGTAGGTTCCGGACATACGTGAGGAGTATTGTTACTAAACCTACCACCGCACTAGCAAAAGTCCTCGTAAACCAGAAGTTCATCCAAATAACTCGAAGTAACACAGACAAAAACCAGCACAGTGCCTGTAGGTGAGTCAGAATGGAGTAAGGATTAGGGGAAAGAGTCCTCAAATACTAAAACAAAGGAATCGCAATCTAATTCCACTAAGCAAATAAAAAGCTGAAAGTAGTTATTATATAACTGAGTAACCAATGCCTGTGTGGATAGAAACTACCGGAGGATATTGAGATTTTATTTTTCCTTTTTAAAAACTGTCTGGCTGTCTTCTGAGAACTCTGAGCAGCCGGATAGGGTTAATCTGCAGAGACAGCCTGACTTGCCTTTCTGTTTTCTTGCAGTTCTGCTAGATCTGCTGCTTTCTTAGCTTTTTCTGTTGTGCAATGAGCCTGTTACAAATTGTTAGGAGATCGTGGGCTCAGCCTGGGGCTTCCAATTGGCAGAGTCAGTCACAGTAGCCCAGAGCTCAACCTGACTGTCTTAGAAACTTCCATGGACGTGGAGATGGATCTTAGCTTGAAGAGTGATACTTTTCCTTTAAAGCCCAAATTTCTAATCTAAACCTAAGAGTGTCCTGATTTTTGTTACTTTAAGATGTATGTTAGCACGCTGACGGGATTGAGACTGTGCACCACTCAGCCCAGACAGGAGCAATACCCTAAATTCTAATCACTTCTTCCACCAATGCAAAGGAAATCTCTTAAGGCTTAGAAAGGTTGGGGTAACAACACTGAAAATATTTTTATTTTTCACACTCCTCTGCTTTTCTGGGTTCCATCTGGGACCAGAAGCCAGCAAGCTAAAATACCAAGAGAACGGCGGTCTTCAGCATCCCCCGCCCTGAGGTCTTCAGCCTCCCCCGCCCAGCGGTCTTCAGCCTCCCCAGCCTGACAGGAAATAGCAAGAAGCTCAAAGTGACAGCTCTCGCTCTGCCCCTCCAATACTTCCAGGATATTAACAATTCTATCCAGGTGTTGGTCTGTGTGACATGAGATTCAAAGTCTGTGGTAGATTTGGTGCCTCAACAATGACCATTGTTCCTTTCGACTAACTGATAATAGAGAGGACTTGCCTTAGAATTCAGAGTTGCTTTCGCGTGGGAACTCTGACATCTTTAAACAACACATTCTCAGGAGGTCTCCTTGAGAGTTCAGTGCAGAGATGAACATGACAGCTTCTAAACACACAGGCAGGACACGGGTTCAGTTCCCTGACAGACGCAGTGACCACTTACTGTAGGAACAAATGCAACAAAAGGCAAGAGTGCCAATGTCTTGAAGGAAAACACAATGATTTAGTGAAGAGTGTTTTTTTATCTCAATATTTTGTGCACATGGAACACTGCCAGGTCCCCAAATATGGCTTCAAAACACCCCAGAAGAGTGTTGTGCCAGCTCTTCAGAGTCATCAGAATGGTAATAGCTTTGGGAGGTCACTGGATAGCTACTTCCCATTCCTGGTTGGATAGAAAAGTACCAATAGTTTGTTTTATCTACTTTAGTCTACAAGGCATTGTGCAGTCAGGCTTTAGTGCCTGGCTCTTTACATAGACTCCTGCTAACCAGGAGAGAAAGACTGGCAATAGTAACAAGAGTCTGATGCATTGGAGCCATACTGAACTTAGAGATGGGGCAATCAGTGAGCCCTAACTTATACACTTTAGGAAGCAACCAAGAAATTCACACCAAGAAATTATCTGTTAGATATTCACCTCACTCATATTTTAGGTCCTTTATAAGCTCATGGGAAGACTCGCCTCTGTGAAGGGCTTTCAGCCTGTCACAATAGACAGCAGTCATCACTGGACTATGATATCATCTCCCCCATCCCACAAGTGTGACTTCCTCAGATCACAACAACTCCAGAACTGTCTGAGTGAAATGACTGATGTATGTGCTTCCTTTAAAAAAACGATGCTTTTATTTATGTTTATGTATTCGTGTCTAAGTTGAGTGTATGACACATGTGCCTATAGAGATCAGTAGAGGTGACAGATACCTGGTGACAAGTGGTTGGGAACCTCCCAACACATGTGCTTATGATGAAACATGAACCTCTGAAAAAACATTACACACTCTGAACCACTGACACATCTCTTCTGCCACAATCTACAAATTTCATCCTCAAGCATTTATTGACTTTTTACTAGAGATGTCTCCCTATGCTACATGTTACATATTCAGCAGCCCACAGCTTTCTGGAGTGTGTGACAGGAAAATATGTAGACTATAGAAGAGTTGGTAAGTGTGCAATTATGAGTTATTATAACTTGGTGAGAAATAACGAGAAAGCATGCAGGTTGAGAGGCAAGCACAGGAGAATAGCAACTGCATTATAAAAGAAAAGGTGATGGATAACTTCTATTCGGTCCAAGAATAGAAGAATTTCAAGAAAGTTATAGACCATGTGCAGACTGCAGGCTAGTGGAGACATTGACCAGGCTAGCCTCCAACCCACTGATGAGCAAAACCATAGAAGGATGTTATCTATTTCCCACCTCAGCCTATTTGGCCTCTCCAAGACCATTGTTGGCCCCAAACTTTTGCCTTGTGATCTCACTTTCTCACTGCTCTTTTGTTACCACCATCATTGAGACAGTCACATTTGTAGCAGCTTTAAGTGCCCCAGTTCACATATAACAGAAGCCTCTTCTCACTAAATGAGACTGTGTTAACTGAACCCTTGCAGAGTGGCTCTAAAGAAAGTGACAATGGGTCTCTGAGAAAAATATGGCTGCTCCCCAGAGCATCGAGTGTATAAGGTCTACATCCAGGGCACTGACAAGACAGAACTATGTTGTGGAGGAGACTGTGTAAGCATCCAGAGGAGAGAATGAGATTGATCCCTAAATGCCCCATTCCCTCCCAACTTATTACCTTTTGTAAACTTGCTTCAGATGCTTAAGCTGGAATCTCAAGAATGAAAATGCTTTCTCAAACTCTGGAATTCAATTTTCAATATTGTTAACTCAATGTTAAAAAAGAAATACTTGCAACCACTGTGAAACATTTACCTGACAAGTGATTCTGAGGGCCAGATGTCTTTCTTAAGAAATAGATGGAGTATGATTGATGTGCAGCGTCAGAACCACTCTCTTGTTAAGACACGAGGAGTAAGCAATTCTATCTTAATTGTGATCCACCTCTAAGACGAGAGCAGCAAAGAAGAGGACTTTCTTCAAGAAACCCTGGCTTGTTTTCTGTTCTCAGCCAAGCTCCTTCTTCTTAAAACCCTTCCCTAAAAGTTTCTCAAAAGTATTTCTCAAAAGGCATAAGCCAAATTGTCAAGTAACCTTACCTATCTTAGAGTCAGCCAAATTCTTCCCCCTGTGTACAGTTGTTTTGTGAAACACATTTACAGTGGTGCCTTTTAAGGCTTGGACATAGCCAGCTGTTTCTGCCTCTTCTACAGAACCCTCACAGATATTTATATGTTTTATATAATTTAATCCCTGAGTTTTGGGTCCCAGAGCTTTATTGAGCCATAAGGCATGTAATTTTGGATGGGCAGCCCTTCTACCAGCATAAAGAGATTATCAGAATCTAATCATTCACCTACTTCTGTTCCTTGATTGCCTTGCAAGCAGTGAGTTTAATCTTATGATCATAGTTTCATGCCACGTCCAGCGAGGGAGCGTGGATATATTTAGCTTTACTGTGTGGGCAGAGTGGTATTAAGGCTGTGTCAACAAAGGTAAAACATTCACTGTATTTAACAAACTTGTCTGCTCAGAGCTGGGGATAAGATAAATAATTCACAGGCTACAGCAAGCAAGGAACTCAGAGGCTGTGAATGAAATCAGGGGTGACAGACTACGTTTCTGAGACTGTATGGGACTTGGCTATGGTTCCTCCACTCGAACAGGGGTTTAAAAATCAGACCAAAGGAGAAGGGTGTTCTAAGGGGATTGATAGAATTATAAAGGAATGGATAAAGGAAAGAAAATGCTGTGTCAAGGGAACTAAAAGGTGGTTTTGGATGTGAAAGATGAAAATTGTATGGGGAAAGATATTGAAAAGAGGAGGCAGGCCATTAAAGGGTCTATTGGGTGAGTTTTGTTGGATTGTTGGGTTTGTGTCTGCATGTACACATACCTGTTGAGTACACGTGTGTGAAGGCTAGGTCACATTCACATTGCTTGCCTTTTGCTTTGTTTCTTTGTTAGACAGAGTCTATCACTGACCTGGGACCTGCCTAGATAGCTAGGTTGACCAGCAAGCTCCAACAAGTCTCTACCTCCTCAACACAGGGATTGCAAGTGTGGGCCACCACCCGTGGCTTTTTATAAGTAGGTTCCTGAGATTTGAATTCAGGTCTTCATGCTTGCAAGAGATTTCTTGCCTGAGCCATTTTGTTCAGACCACTTGAAAATCAGTGCAGGACTTAGGCTTGAAGAGCCCTGAGGCCAGATTTCTATTGTAGAATAACATCTCTTTTGCCAACATAGAAGAGGGTTAGGGATGAGTCACCTGGAGATTTCTTTTGGACATGATCCAAGGATGGTGATTCAGGCTAGAAGTAAGCCAATGTATAAAAAGTAGAGAGGTGATATGTTGAAGTTCTCTGGTGTAAAGATCCCCAAGTCTTAGCACAACTGAAGCCATGATGGGACTATAATTTAGGCTCTGGGACCCGACGTGTAGGCAGCAACACCTGCCGAAACAAAAACGAAGACCTGGGCCATCAAAATCCACATCTCTTGGAATATCTCTAAATATATTAACCTTGCTGTCTGGCTTCTGTTGTTCTACTTCTGGCTAACTGTTCTTGATAATTGATGTGTGTTAATGTGCAACCTTTGTGGTTAGAATATAACCCTGATAAATGTTTGGGAACACACTTTGGTCCCAAACACCCAGTGTTCAGATGTTCAGCTAATAGAGACTTGAACCTGTGTCTGAGTGGTCTTCTTTGGTGGATACTACACATTTTAATCTAGTGACCAATCAGATGTAAAGCTAATGGAGTCAGAGGAGCCCCGCATAGCTTCTGTAACCTCAGGAGTAAGTTGGATGCAGATAAATATGGTAGTGCAGTTTGTTATGAGTACAATTTGTGTTGTGACCAAAGTGGGTAATTAGAACAGTGTCCAGACTGGTCTTTGTCAGTTCATAGTAATAGCTAACAGGCAATGTGGGCTGGCCCCATGCCAAGCTTTGGTTTTGGTGTGCTCCATGTGTGTATGGGGAGAAGTGAGAACATATCCCCAGGGACCACCCAGTCTGAGCACAAATATTACCCTTGTCATTTGCTGAATGTGTGGACTTAGACAAACTAACTTATCTCTACTTCAGTTTCAGCACCAAGAAAGTGAGCAAAGTAGTATCTAGCCTGTGTGACAGCATGGCATACAAGTATTAGATAATTTATTATAACTTTAACTGGTGTAAGGTATGGAGAAAAATTTTGTCAGATGCCGTTGTTATTGTTAACACATACACAAGCTCATTTATTTATTTATTTATTTTAAAGTCTCTCTTTTTCTTTTTTTAAAGATTTATTTATTGTTACATGTAAGTACACTGTAGCTATCTTCAGACACCCCAGAAGAGGGCATCAGATCTCATTATAGATGGTTGTGAGCCACCACGTGGTTGCTGGGATTTGAACTCAGGACCTTCGGAAGAGCAGTCAGTGCTCTTAACTGCTGAGCCATCTCTCTAGCCCCCAAAATTTATTTATTTTTGTTTTTTTCGAGACAGGGTTTCTCTGTGTAGCCCTGGCTGTCCTGGAACTCAC
>NW_022196903.1:137556795-137569089 GCF_008632895.1 Mastomys coucha | reverse complement strand
ACTCAGAAACCCACCTGCCTCTGCCTCCCAAGTGCTGGGATTAAAGGCGTGCGCCACCACTGCCTGGCACACAAGCTCATTTAAATTGCTCAAATTCTACTGAGACTATTGTCAGCTCCATCCTCTAGAAGAAGAAATGGAAGCAGAGAGCACAGGCAGAGGCAGGAGCAGTCAACCCCAAGGTTGCCTTTCGTAAGGGCTTTAATTCTTCATGTTTTGTTTTAGGAGCCACATTAAGGGAAGTGTCTAGCAGGCTCCTTTCCAGCTGCCAGGTGGAAGTAGGAATTGCATAAGGAAACTGCTGCCTTCTAGTCAGTGTAGCATTGGACGTCATTCCTTCTCTGTCTTGTGTCTAACAGAGAGAGCCACGGATGATGTCCGAGCAGAGGCCAGCATCGCTCTTCCCTTGCTCAGTGGATCCTCAGTGCATCCTGCTGGCCCTTGCTGTGTGTGTGCTTCAGGGACAGCAGCATGTCTATCTATCTGGCCACTCTCAGGAGCTTCTTCCATCCCACCTTCACTGCTAATTTCCAGTCTAAGTAAGAAGCTACCTTTGCCAAAGCTGGAGCTCCCAACCTAGTTCTGTGGTAAGATGCAGTTGAGTGTTGCTTTAAGTGGTCTTAGCTGGAAACAAGAAAACCCTGTTTGGCTTTCCCAACAACTTCTCACATTTAACCATAGTTAGACAGTTGGAGACGGGGTCAGTTCCGGACTTCAGATGTATAAAGGTAAGTTTTAGCATGCCAATATATTTAGGAGTCAGAAGGAAGGTTCAGCTGGGAGAGGAGCTTGCAGACAATGTGAGCGTGATCCAGGTTCTACCTGGGAGAATAATCCTCTGACCTCTACACCTTTTCACATAACCCCTCCACACACAAAAATTCACAGCAAAAAAAAAAAAATCCACGAGAATTTAAATACACATGTGTGTATTGAATTCTCTGGGATGAACTTACACCGAAATGTTGTTTGTTATGTCTCTGAACTTAAATTTTAACCTAGGTCTTGTAACTTCTCTGGAAGCCTTGTGTGGGATGGTGTGTAGTGGCCACCATTTTTCCACGTCCCTGCTAGGGATGAAGAAAGGTCATCAGAAGCTCTAGAGGAAGGCTTGGCAATTAAGAGAAGTTGCTGCTCTTTCAGAGGATCCAGGTTTGATTCCTAGCATGGGTGTGACACGGCAGCTCACAACTATCTGTAACTCTACTTCCAGAGGATCCGACACTCTCTTCTGGCCTCCACAGGCAGCAGACACAAAAACATAATTCAGATTCTTCCAAAGAGGACCTCATAGTGCCCGTGGTGGAGATCACTCTACCGATTAAATGAAACTATGTGTTTCTATACAAAGAGAATGCTCACAACATGGTCATTATTGTTGTTCTATAGGGTTAGAGTTGCCAGGCCATCTGAGAGACTCTCAACACTAATTCAGTTTCCAACATTTTTTCAAAAAGCTTTAGAACAGAATTGGACATAGGAAATATGCCCCCTCCCCTTCCCCAAGATAGTTTTGTGCATCTGTAAGATAGAAATAGAAATCAAACTTGATTTTTCACCTTTTTTTTCCAGGAGACATTGGGTAAATAGCTCTCATTTCCCAAAATGATTTCTACATTTTCTCATACCTCATCTGCCCGTACGCTACCTGCCAAGCTAACTTTATGAAGAAGAGCTGAGTCCAGGCACCAAGGCCCTTATCATTAAAAATAAAGTAGAAGCCAGATGAGGTAGGACTCATTAATTTTCCCTCCTATACCTAGGAAGAATTTGGCAAAAACAGATTCTACTCGGCTCAGCCAGCCATTTGTGAAGGCTATTTGCCCTGGGCCAATTATATATTACACAATAAGGGGCCCAATAATTAGCTAATGAATTGGTTTCTTTGGGAAATGGTCAGACATGTCAGGGGATGAGGAATATTTAGATTGCCTTCACGAGTCTTGCTAGAAACATCTGGCTCTTTTTTCTTCAATCAACATGCACCCTGAAGGGTCCCAGATTCAAAAATGATTATATTTTATGTCACTTATGTGCCTTAACAGTTTGACAAATTCAACTTGTGAGAATAAGTGATTCCGTGCTCAATTTACGTTGATCCCATTTTCTTCCAAACTTCCAAAGAGAGAGAGCCATTATAGATTGATAAAAGCCACTGATTGATCTATTGATTTCCAGACCTTAAATCTCCTAGGGAAGTCTTTGTAAAGTTCGTGTTCATAAAATTCTTGTTCTGCCACAAAAGCTCCCAGTGGATTGTGTTTCTCAACTACAAGGAGAATCGTCAGGGAAAGCTGTGTAAATGTTTCTTTAGTATACAGCAGGCAGGAGGGCCCACCGAAATCAGTCTCAATCTGGCTTCTTCAAAGGTTTATTTTTATTTCATTTCTGAAAACTTTTAATTTGAAGAGGGGGGAAAGTCCTTTCAAGCACAACAACCCGCAGGGATATAAGTGCCCTCCTGTCTCATATATAATCATGTCTGTTTGGACGTGCTGTGTGTCATGGTCAGGGCTATGGTGCCACGTTGAGAACAATATTGAACTAAATAGTTTTGACAGAACAGACAGACCTTTTCTCGGGGCTCCTGCTACATTGCATATCTGCCTCTTTGTACACAACGGGGTGAGCGAGTGATGGAAAGCAGAGGTTCAATGGCAGCTGCGGTGGGCAAAGGCACCATCAATGGAGCCTCTTTATTGATTCGCACTATCGCCAGGAACAGAGGACAGATGACTCTATTTTCCAGGTTATCAGGTACATAAAAAAGTAAAGCTGCCTTTCTAAAATGTGAACTCTTGGTATAAAAAAAAAAATGCTTCAAGTTCCACTCATGCAGATTAACGTCAGCATTCGCAGACTTTTCTCCGAGAACTTCATTAAACTCTGGCCCTCTTCCTGTTGCCCCACGGAAGGTTGTTTAAGTGCATGGGGTTGTGGTAGAGAACGCCGGATGCTTTTGTCTCCAGGTGAGTGTTGTCTGTATTTCTTTGACATGAAGCATATCTTTCTGACTGCAGTTTTCCAAGATAAGTTAGTAAGGTTTTACCTCACTAATGTAAGAAGTCGCTGCATCTGTCCTGATAACCTCTTCCACCAGTGAGTGTCCCCCATCAGGTAGACACTAAGAGGCTGTGTCCTTAAAGATAGCTGAATTTAACAAGAGCAAGTAATGGCTAAAAGAACAAGTGAAGATACCTGTCCAAACGTTTTCTAGGAGACAGAGAAGGAAGATGGGATCTGCAGGACTACAAGACTAGGGGATGGGTGCAGATGCTGCTCAGCCAGTAAGTCCTTGCCTGGTAAAGAAGAGGTCCTGTGGTCAGCCCCCAGTACCATGTAAAAAGACAGTGAGGTGTGCATCCCGGTGCTGGGAAGGTGAGGACAGATGGGTCCCTTGAACGCAGCCAGCCATCTAGCTAAGTGCAAGAACTCCAGGTGAGTTCAGTGAGAGACCTTCTCTCAGAAACTAAAATAATACAGAAAGCCACCTGGTGCCAGCCTTTAACATCCACATGTATACTCAGACACATTCATGAACATCTACTTGAAAATGTGCACATACCAATATGAACACACCCAAAGAAAGAAAGAAGTGCAATGTAAACACCTGTATGTAGCAGGCTCATAAACTGCCCTGTGGTAAACACCAATGGCCTTTCACCAAGACAACATCCCTTGGATCTCAATGGAGGGTCAAGGTGCTCAGACATAATACAGGAGGATCTGCTGGAGTTGACCATACTGGCTCAATGTCAATGTCCAGAGTGTCCCACTCACTTGCCACATAGACTTGTCCAGTGACTGCAGTGGCCTGAAGACTGAACCACGTTTTACTGAGGTGCCAATTCCCTCCCCCCAGCTGACTTTTTTTTTTGTCTTGTCCTCTTCTTCAGGAACTTTCTCATTCTGGGAAAACGGGAGTTTCTCTCCTGGACATTAGCTCTTCCCAGCATGGATGGATACTCAGACCTTGTAAAGACTTCAAGTGGATGGCTCATAATGCACAGTTCATTGAATTCATGTGATGCTACTCAAATTCGAGTAGGATTTTCTCAAGTCAGCATATCTCTTATGATTTCTAGAATCTTTGAATTAAAATATGTAATCTTGAGTTTGCAGGCTGATGCCCTTACTGCATCTGCCTCCCAGAGATGGAGGAAATATGACTTGGACTATCTATTGTTAGGGTTCCATTCCATCTCTACTTCCCCCTTAGATCTGCGTGATTTCTTGGCATTTGTTTCATGAACATTTTTCTACTATCTCTTCAAGTTAAACAAAAAAGCAGACGGGTCAATAGAAATCAGGGGTAAAGTTCAAAGACAGACTCAAACAAAGTCTGGGCAAACTAAGATTGGCTTTCTAACCGAACCTAGAAACATGGAGACAGGAACCCACACGGACAAGGATGCAAGAGTATATTGATATGTTAGTGGGATGCTCCACACAGAACCTAGCGCTTGGTGACTGGATCCAGCTCCCACCACCCTTGAGCACTGGGAATATGAGGGCACAGATGGAGAAAGTCTTGGTTGGAGTCAAACCAAGAAGTTACAATCAAACAGTAGCTGGGGATGGGAACTTTGAAGACTTCTTCACTCATAGATCTGGAATCCAGGCAAGTCTTCCAGCAGGGACAGCAACATCACAGTCTCTACACTATCTTTTTACATAATCATCCAAGAATAGGGATCAGGCTCCTTAACTAAATGCCCTTCTGTGGACAGACTGGTTGAAGCAACTTCCTGTGTCTTTCCTGTATAGATGCACATGTGTGTGGAGGTCACTTCACATGCAGAGACCAGAGGTTAATAGTAGATATCTTCTGACACTCTCCACCTACCTCTCTAAGACTGGGTCTCCCACCGAACCTAGACCTAGCCTGCGGACCTAGCCACCAGTTCAGCTAGGTCCACAGGCTAGCAAGCCTCAGAGTCCTCCTGTCTCCAACATCTACTACAAGCAGGTACTCACCAAAGCCTGTCTTTCACATGGGTGTAGGGATCTAATCTAAGGTCCTCGTGAATGCTCAGCAAGCACTGTGTCCACTGAGGTATCTCCAGCCAAGCTCTTCCTTTTCAGGACAGCATTCCAAAGCCTCACTGCTATCCTGGTTTTAGAGTTCACAGCAGTGACCCACTAGCTGGTGAGAAGGCTCATCGGTCGTCTTCTGAACAGACAACTGAAGAGAGTCTGGACAATGGGGAATGCACACTTGCCACAGAGGAATCTGATCCAGAACACAGACAGCCTGAAGAAAAGCAGAACAGAGCAGAGTGTCAAGAAGAGGAGGGAGAAGAAAATGATGTATGTGGATGGAAGTTCCCGGGTTCTGAGGCCTTGATGCACCCCTAAAGGTGGATTATTTGATATTGATCGGTTCTCAACACCTACTCAGCAACCTTTTCCCCATAACCTCCATGCTTAACAAGTCCTGCAGGCTTGCCCCTGCTCCTGGGATCCAGGTTGCTCTGTTCCTGCCCCTCATTCATCCTGTGCACTCTTTGGACATTAGAACTCAACCGAGGCCCAGGTTTCCCTCAGGTGATCTTGTGAGCTTCTGTCACGTGTGTTCCCTCACCGAAAGGTTATTTCCAGTGTGGTAACCAACCCTGTCCTATTTACACACCTTGGAAAATTCCAGAAAGGATCTTAAAACTCTCTTCTTTTCTCTAAATAGTATGTTTGACTTTGACATCCAGGAAGCTTCCAACTTTACATTTTGTTCACCCTGGGGAAATGGAAACTACAAGTCGGGGGTAGCCCAGGCTTCCAAAGCCAGTGGAAGGCCATGGTGTCCTTGTTCTAATGTCCCTTTTGCTATTCAAGGGGTTGAAATTGGTGAGCTGTCCACAGGCATGGGAAAGCCTGGCTTGTCTAGCTCACCTTGTACAGTGTTTCCTTTGGTCTTTACACCTGTAAAATGATGTTTTTCATCGTTCTCTACCAACGCCCTAACATCCATCATCAACTCACCCGGCTACTGTCTAAAATCTGTCACTGAGATCTTCTCCCAGCCATCCTCACTATATCATCCCAAGAGAGAAGAACAGTGCTCAATAGAAACTGGTGACTTTGGGTGACCTTCTGTGTGGCAATTTGTATGTGCCAACCTACAACAATTTCTCAATTAGTATCTCTATTCCACAGATGAGGTCAGAGGTTAGGAATTCATCTACATGCCAGTACACAGCAAAGACCAAAGGAAGCCTTCTAACTCATGGAAGTACAGAGGTACCCAGACATGTTACTGCAGCACTGTTCACAATAGACAAGTTAAGTAGTCAGCACAGATGCCCAACTGAATGGACAAAGAAAAAAGAAGGTGTATACACACATCAGATGTAAACAGGTCAGTGAGTTCTCTAAGTCTCATTTGCAGAAGACTGTGTAGAAGTGGGCAGAACTGTGTGATGTGGAATAGACTAGGCTCAGATTGACGGATATCACAGGCTTTCTTTCATAGACAGAGTTTAGACTTGAGTATATGTGGAAGTCATGAAAGTAGGGGAAAGACTGTTTGGAAGGATGAAGGGGAGTCATGAGAAGAGAGGGAGGAAAAGAAAGAGTAATACAATGATGTGATGTATTCTGCTATGTTTAAGAGAAATTAACATCCCAATAAAAATCAGAAGTCTGAGAGACACGGGGCTGAACAGTAAGAGGGTTGAGAACAGAGCGAGAAACCTCTGTTGCTCGTCACTCACCAGAGCTATGTCTGAAGACAGAACACAGAAAGAGCACATTTTGAGAAGGCTTAACCTTAAAGCGGCCCTAAAGTCTTCAAATTTATAAAATGTATCTAGATGTTTTTATTTAAAAGCCATGCTGATAGAGAATTAATGTCCTGACATGACACCTTCCAGAGGCTAATGTTACTCCTGTGTCTCAAACAGTAAGTAGACTGTAACTATCCCTAAATGCCTACCATCTGGGTTTGATTTTTCAGGCTGCAACTCAAAATTTTAAACGCTGAATCCAAATTGCTATCTTAATCTTTATTTTTGTCTGCAAATGCTTTTGTGGCTAGTGTAAAGATGAATGGAATTTGAAAGTGGCCATTAAGATGACGAGCCTGTGATGGAAACTGGAGCCCACTATATAAATCTAAATCCTTCCATAAATTTAAAAGAGAATTCACTACTCAAAAATAAAAACATAAATCACTCTTATTTTCTGAATCATTGCTCGCTGATGATCTTACCCAGCAAGATGAGGGATCACTATATTATTCTGGATATAGTACGATGTTTAAATTTTCCAATAGTCTCAACTGCCCACAGGATTTACTATATCATGTGCTCGCCAAGATGGAACGTACTTCTGCATAATTCCTGTAGCTAAGTATTACTGAAGCTTTGAATGCATGGAACATTTAATATGTGTATTGAGTCCAGTAAGATCAGTTACTGAGATGAATTATGATTTTTTTTTACACTGAACCATTGAAAGCCCAATCAGAAAGCTAACCACTTACATGGAGACTATTTCTCCTTCATTTCTCCTTCTCAGTGTCTAGGCTTGGACCACAGGAATAAATTCACAGGAATGTCAGAGTGTGGCAGGCTTCAAACTCCAGACAAAATCATCTGAGCCCTGATAGAAAATGAAGTGGACGATGCAACCAAAGCTTCTCAATCTTGATGTGGTAAATAGAATGTATTCCAGTGCATCATAACCAGGACATGGCTCAGTTGCAAGCACAGAGACATGAGTTCAATCCTCAGTACATATGTCAAAATATTTAGACATGGGGGTACATTCTTGTAACCCCACTGCTAGGGAAGAGGAGACAAGTGGATCCCTGGGGGCTCAGTGGCTAGACAGCACACACTTGTTTCAGTTCCAGACCAGTGAGAGATCTGTCTCAGAAAAAGAAATGCTGACAATGCCTTAGGAACAACCTGTGAAAATGTCCTTTGGCCTCTCCATGCATGTGTGCACTTGTGTGCATGCATATAGACATATATAATGAATTTTGACTGAGGACACAGTCCTGCATGGTTGGCAAGACTTAACATAGTTTTCAATGTAACAGAGACATGTAATTGGGATTCCTCACATCCGTGTGGACCAGGAAGAAAAGTGCTCGATTCCAGGGCCAAGCTCACTTTCTTAGTTTCCTTTATTTAAGTCCAGGAGCCTCATTGATTATGTCATTGATACTCAGAGTACATCTTCCCTCCATAGTTCAGCCTCTCGGGAGATACTCTGACAGACACATACAGAAGTGTGTCTTCTAGGTAATCACAGACCCAATCAAAATTGACATAAAAATGAACTATCACATCTCCATATCATTTCCTACTGAGAGTTGAGTAGAGCGCCTGAGATAACAAGGCTGTGAGATATGAGAGAGACATCCCTGTGGGAAGATGGAAGACAGGTTGCATCCAGGTGTACTCCAGCTGCTTCAGGGGACAGAGACACAGAATAAGAAGCAGCAGTGGATAACGGGACCCGTGGCTGGCACAGGAGATTCTAGAGTCTCAGAGACTACTCTGAGGTACCCTTTCTTCTCTCTGCTTTCAGCACAGACTCCTAGAGAGAGACTTAAAAGGTTGTCCCTATACATGGAAGATGGGACAACTGATTAGGTACAAGTGCTTGTATACATTTTCAAAATGACCTTCCTATGATGACAAAGCTGATGGTATCCAAGTTGGATAAAGATGTACTATCTGCATATTCTTCCTTCTTCATCTAACTGTAAACTTAACTCTATTTTTTTCTGTGTAGGTATAGTTATCTATACCAGAAAGAACACAAAATGGGAACACTATCTCCAACTTATGATATTGCTTTATAATGAGCATCTACTACTTCCAAAATATTCAAATTTATTTATTTATTAATTTTACTGAAGACATATATTTAACTATTTTCTATTCCCTGCAGGAAGGGGACAAAAAGTTACTTCTTATATATATATCTGGCCTTTAATTGCTATGTTTTACAGCAAATTAGTAATCATGACTGTTAGGAAAAAGTCCCCAGTCTTATATCAGATCATCAGATCTGCTCGGTGCAAAAAAAAAAAAAGCAAGATCCGCTCCCCAATCCCGTGGTCTATGTCTAAGGTGTTTCATTGCTGAAGATTAAAGAAGCTCAAAGGATCAAGGAGAAGTCTGGATTATTGAAATGCTAATGAAGACATGTCTCAGGGGAAATCGTGGGGCATCTCTGCAGTTTTTAAGGCTTCTGAAAGACCTTTACAGAATAAACAGGGTGTTCAAACTAAGTTTCTCCAAAGGGCCGCTGTATCTGAACCTGGGCTCCCAGCAGCCTGTTAAAAGCACAGGTTAGGACACAGGACATCACAGTTTCTGCTTAGAATCCACCTCATCCATAGATCCAAAATTAGAAGTCATATTTGCTTTCAGAACTAATTAATTCACCTAGTCTTTAGACATATGCCATGCTAAGTGGAGTGTGCTGGCCTGACCAAGGAGAAAAACTATACAGTTAGAATATGCTCAAAATACACTGGCAAAGAAACTTCCACAACGTCAACAACACGTAATGGAAGTGCATAAAAAAGATATTCCCTCCCTAGGAAGTTTGGCTCTCAGACATTGGGCAGGCTTTGTAGTGTTTGTGGTAGTGATTCTGTGAATTACAACTGAAGGAAAGAAAAGCTTCTATCTTCCGTAAATCCACTCTGCTTCAAAAGACCACATACAAGAGAGTGTTCAGTCATAAATGGGATACCTACTTCCCTCATGTCCTGCTCATGGCTCAAGGACCATTGCAAAAGAAGGGAAAGAGAGACTGTAAGATCCAGAAATTGGTAAGAAATGGAGTTAAACTGTGTCTCTGGGCTTTACTGGACCACTACACTTAGAAACTCACAAGCTTGATTACCTGCACACCACCTACAGGAGATAAAGTCTCTCAATAATCTTGCATGAATTGGCGAGGGGTTTATGAGTGACCCTCCCCCCCTCTAACTCACCTAACTGAGGAACTAGAGGCAGTTGGTGATTCTGAGGGAAGGACATTTGGTTTTATTCAAGGACCCTATGTAGTCCAGAAATGATCCAGTAGAAGGCCCTACACACATAAGCATACAGACAACACCATGGGAATCTAAGAGATACTAAAACAGTAGACAAGGGACATGAAGTTGCAGGACAGGGAGACAGGCCAGATCTGGGAGGAGTTAAGGGAAGGTATTGGGATGAATATGACGAAAACACATCTTAGAAATTCTCAGAGAACTAATACAAATATTTCATTCTCTATCAGAGAATAACCATAGATAAGTAGTCTAAATGGAAGTAAATATACCACTACACATTTCAACTGTGGTTGCGTGTGTGTGTGTGTGTGTGTGTGTGTGTGTGTGTGTGTGTGTGTGTATGTGTGTGTACAAGCATGTGAGCAGATGGGAAAAAAGGATGAAAATTAATGGATATGTAGATATATTAAAAACACAAATTCCATGTGCAATGTACATTAAAGGCACACTGGCTTTCAGGAAACACATTTATCAGTCAAAAAATACTATCCACAAGCTTAATTAAAACATCCCCTTATAGGCTATAAGCTATGTGTATTTGTTATTGTTTTCCTCTTGGTCTGCCTCTAAAGCTGTTTGAATGCCATACAGATCCATCAGAAAGAAATCCAACCTTTCCTATGACTCTCTGTGGCTCCTCAAACACCAGAAGAGAAAGATCAAATGCTTTGACCCTCATTACTGATAGTTTCATGTATAATTAAGTGATTAGACAGTCATTCTGATGAGAAATGTGAATGTGGAGACTAGCACATGCGTGCTTCAGCATTAGCATGCCCGTGTACATCTATATCTATAGTGCAGACTTGAACAAGACTTAACCGAAAATCCTTGAGTTACTTGAAATCATGGGTAGACAATGGCATGAGCCACTTCCAGGGGAGAACAGTAAACATTTAATGCATAGATGTTGTTGTAGTTTTTTATGTTTGGGGCTATTTTTAAGGGCCATGCACCATAAAATTGGTTGCAAATCAGATTCTCATATAAATAGTTCATATTTCCAGAAAGTTTTGGATCAAAGGACATCTGCAATATATGACATAAATGACATTGGTTTCTTTACAAGTTTCTTTACACAACACAAATGACTTCTTTGCAGTCTTGTTCAGTGAATACTTTTCTAATTTTGTTCTTAGTTCTACCATGGTTAGGATACTAGCATAAACAAAGATTTACTAGAGAGACACCTAACTGGATGTGTACAAATGCCTCTTACTATGGTTTAAACATCTTATAGATCCAGTATAAATATCTATGAAATCACAATTCACTGACAGGGTGGCCATGGACACAAACACAAGGTCATGGCAGCTTGCTCATCTGTTGTTTCCAGACATTGTCTTTCTGAAATGAAAAAAGAAGCTAATGCCATTCCATGATGAAATACCAACTGCTAAAATACTATTTCTTGACCAAACCCTCATGCAAGTATAATGCAAGAGGTTTCTCCAAGCTCACCTTGAAATGTAATTACCATCTCAAGAGCAACAAGGGTCTAAGCCTTTAAAAGTTGTGAGCCCTGCCACAGTGGGCTAGGCTTGTAGATACGTTAAGGCTATCACAATAAGAGTGAAGAACTTGTCATGGCAGCATATTCCTAACCCCATTTCCACGTGTACACACATTTCCTTGTCATGAGATGCTTGGCATGTCATGACACTCAGAGAACCCTTTGCTGGCACTGGTACCATGTTCCCTTGTCACTCAGCCTCCATAATTTCAGTTCTTCACAATTACTCTGTCTTTGATATGCTGTTTTAAGAATAGAAATCAAACTAACACCAAGAGCAGTCTTGAGCACCAGGTTATGGTTCAACATGGCTACTTTCAGCAAAGTAGGTGAAATCTTTCCAGATTAGAGCACATTCCGAGAGCTTCCCAAGTATTAAGGAGCCTGTGAACCTATGTCACGTCTATGGTCTAACTGCCTGTCATCAAATCCTGATTAAGACAAAAGTATGATTTTGAGCGTGTGGAATTCTGCTGGTTCACTGGTCTATCCTTGTCTAGACCTGTGTGAAACTTAAGGGCAGTAGATATAGGTAGAAACTTAAAAAGAAGGAGAGTTGACAACATGCTGAGTGTAATGGGTGACTGCTATCTGACTCATTTCCTAGAGAATTTGTTTGTGCTTCTACAGAGATGATAAGCTCAGGAGACAGCAAGGTATGCAGCCTAGCATTTCATTTCATAGATATACACCTGTTCATATTATACACACACACACACACACACACACACACACACACATACACACATACACACAC
>NW_022196903.1:137522356-137556479 GCF_008632895.1 Mastomys coucha | reverse complement strand
CACACACACACACACACACACACACACACACACACACACACACATACACATACACACATACACACACATACACACACACATACACATACACAGAGAGAGAGAGAAGGAAACAGAGACAGGAAGAACCAAAGATAAAATGTACATAAAATAGAGATGGGCACAGAGACACAAAAGCAGAAGGAGAGATACAGAGACAGGCACAGAGAGCAGGGGAGAGGAGAGGAGATGGGGAGAAAAACCAAGGAAGAGACAGAGTTAGATAGACAGAAAGGCATAAAGACACAGAGCGAGGTAGAGACAGAAGTAAAAGGAAGGTTGCTGAAACACTTAAGAGAAAATGAACATCAGAACCTCATTCATCTCCAAGCCTGCTCAGAGCCAACCTCAGAGGCTGCTGCATGTAAAGACAAGTTCAGAACGGCAACAGTACCATCCGGTAACTAACAGTCAGAAATGACATGCCCAGGAGACAGAAGCAGTGTCTTTGGCATCATCTGATCTATCCAGTGTGCTGTCAGAGGCAGCCTTAAGCCAATGGCAGCCTTGAGTCTGGTGAGGATTTGAGAATGGGAAAGAAGATGAGCATCCTGGATGAGAAACCAGGTCATGGTTATCATCCTTTTGCACCCAAGACTATATTCTCAGCCTGCTGGCACAGTTCAGCAAAACAAGGGTTATGCATGCATTCAGCAGTGAGCTGAGCCTTCTACCCCAGCTGTACCAACACCAAGCCAGGGAAATGGACCATAGTATGGAAAGCAGAGTGTGTGGTTTACTTCTGTCAACTTGTAAACCTGGGCTCAGTTCTGCAGCTGCATGGGCCAGCAGAGTGAAACTGAGATCGTTAGCATGCCAATGACCAACTCTGTGCACCCAGACTGCCTACTCCACTGCTCTGCCCATAATTCTGAAACCCAGGAACACCTGGAAATCCATCATCTTTAACATCTTTGCAAAACAAACTTTGACATTTGAATAAATGTAAGACTACTTTCAGCTTTTATATTATTTACTGTGAACAGCCATACATTTTGCTAGTAAAATTTAATGATTGGCCCTAAATTCTTTCACTATTTGAGTCTTAAGGCCCATCTAGGTTCACATACCTCTCCTCTTCTTTCACACATAAAGTCTTATTTAGGGTTTAGAAATACTATGCCGTGGTTGTTTTATTGGCCCATTTTCCAAAAATAAACCATGCTTCTATGTGTGAAGTTGCTTTTCTGTGTCTTTGTGCAAGTGTTTGTTGTGTGTGAGAGAGCACAGATGTGTGTGCCTGTGTGTGGCCAGTAGAAGACTGAAGATGTTCATTGTCTTCCTCTATTGCCTTCTGCCTTGAAACAGGGTCTCTCATGGAACCTCAAGCTTAACATTTCAACTACACTGTCTGGCCAGTAAGTTCCCAACATCCTTCTGCCTCTGCTCCTCAAGGCTGGGGCTACAGGCCTGTCTGACCATGCCTTGCTTTGTCACACGATGGTAGAGATTAGAACTCAGGCGGTCATGCTCACAAAGGAAGCATTCTAACTCATTGGGTCATGACCCTCACCCTAGAATTTGCTTTTAATCATGTGTTTCTGTGCCAATTTTAAAATTAACATAATAAGAGTAATAAAGCTTAGGAAGCAAGTTTGTCGTATGAGGTAGACCCTGTGGTCAAGCTTTAGTTCGGGTTGTTCTGACTAATTGAGGATCGGTCTTGGCTTCTCAATAGAAAGAGCAAGGTGGTAGTTATTATGAACTTGAGACACTCTCCTGGAGTCAAGGAGGGACTTTCTAGGTCTGACTATCCTGTGGGTGTATCTTGGAGAGACTGACTTAATAGTGATAGACATGAAAAGGCCAAACTTGAAAGTGGGTGATACCATTCCCTGGGACTGGGGGCTGGACTGTACGGGTTTTGAGAATGTGGGTTGAGCAGTAGGCATGCACTCAACCACTCTCTCTGCACTAGCCTGTGGGGGTCACTGGTTGCGTCAGGCTCTTGTTGCTTGTAACTTCCCTACTATGGCAGACTCACAACACCTGGAAAGGAAAACGGGCCATTGGTGATTCAGGCTGAGATTCTTCCGGGCTCCTCTTTGGCCACTGTCATTGAACTGCCTTTTGGCCTTAGCCCTGCGGTTGTCTTAGCACTGTGGCTGTCTTAGCCCTGTGGTTATCTTAGCACCATGGCCGTCTTAGCACTGTGGTTGTCTTAGCCCTGCGGCTATCTTAGCACAGTGGCTGTCTTAGCACTGTGGCTATTATCAGTAGTTCTGGTGAGGGTTGAGAAGCTAAAGGATCACCGTGCCCTGTCCAATGCTTGCTAGCATTCATCGTGTGTATGATTACATATTATTTTTCTCTAGAATGTTCATATCAAATCCTCATGTAGTGGGGCCATCATGTTTATTTCGGTCTTCAGGGGTCTGCTGCCATCTCAGTCAGTGCTGGTGACCACAGCCTCTGAGGTAGCACGTTTATGAACCCTCAGACCTGAGGGCAGGCTCTTGACCTCATCCTTTCCCCCTTTCCCTAGAGTCACACTTCACTATGCCTACTTTTTGAAATTTTTTATCTTTTCGAACCCAGTACACCCTAAACTCTCTATATCTTCTCCTAATTCTTCTTACAAGCTGCAAAGTCCTTCCTTTGGCTGATCTCTCTCTCTCTCTCTCTCTCTCTCTTTCTCTCTCTCTCTCTCTCTCTCTCTCTCTCTCCCTGCACACCATTCCACACAGGTATAAAGAGTCAGTGAAGGTTCGTGGAGTGGCCCTTCTGCTACCCTTCTGCTACCCCTGACTGAGACTTCTTGTTGACCTTCTGTCATCTCTCCTCTTGACCTCTCTGGGTATGTACCAAATGAATCACTCTCCACAACTGGAGTTTTAGACCATCATTCCTACACCTCACTTCCTTGGCTCACTCTCACTTGGATGAACTGTCTATGGGCTGAAACATGCATACCCAAACCTCGTCAAGTAAACAATGACACCTTATTTCCTACAAGATGACTGTGCTGTCTCCATGTTGGTTTTATGTGTCAACTCATGAGGAGTGGTCAATTGGGTTGGGAAGTTTAAGTGGCCTCCCACTCACATGCCACCTCTGGAATCCAGTAAATGGGTGTAGGACATGAGTGGCTAAGTGCATGAGTGTGTTTAGGTGTTCAAGCATGTGTCTTCTTACGTGTGTGTGTGTGTGTGTGTGTGTGTGTGTGTGTGTGTGTGTGTGTGTGTGTATGTGTAACTCAAAGGTCAGATTGGGTATCTTCCTTAGTTTTTAATCCACCTTGTTTTTGTAGTCTTGGCTGACCTGGAACTCACTGAGATTCACCTGCCTCTCCCTTCCAAGTACTAGAATTAAAGGCATATGCCATCATGCCTAGTCACCTTAATTTTACATTCTCCCTTGACATTAATCTTTACAATTTGCCAACTACGTGTAAGCTCTTCATTATAGATATGTAGGTCAGTAGAGTGAAATAAATTATAGGTAAATAGACAGACAGACAGATAGATAGATAGATAGAGAGAGAGAGAGAGAGAGAGAGAGAGATAGGTAAGTAGAAAGACAGACAGACAGGTAGAAAGATAGATAAGAACGTACAGATGCTGGAAAGGTAATAGATGGTAGACACATAAATATATAGATTAGATAGTTAAATAAAGGTAGGTATTAGATGTATAAATACATAGATGTTAGAAAGATGACACATGATAGGTTACAAATGGTACATAGATGACTCTATATAGATATGTAGATAATCTATATATTATAGACATATACATAAATATAATTACTGAGTTGTGATGTATATTACTATGATACAACACAGTCACAGCTTATCCAATTAACTCATGAATGTGTATGTTTGTGGCACTAGAAAATTCAGGCATTGAACAAAAGTTTGACATTTTCATATTTGATAAGTTTTTTTAAAGGGGCATTGAAATAGTCATGAAAGAAAAAAAAAACCTTGTCAGGGTTTCACACCCATGTTCCTTTCAAATGATGTGTTGTTTTTATTTTTAAATGCATGGTCCAGAAGGTGCCACCATCCCTCCATACCCTGCGCTTCTGCTCCAGTCCTTCCATGGTATATCACATAAAATCTGGGGCTGGGGCTGTGTTGGTGGAAAAAAGATGGAAACAAAAATCCAAGTGTATTTTATAAAAAGGAAAAGGAGAAGTCTTTGTTTCCGGCAGATTATAAAGATGAGCACCGAGGGAGGATCAGAGATCTCAGCACAGCCATTATCCAACACACCTTTCACATATATCCTCCAAATCACATAACCTAGGTCAAATAAACTAAATAGTCAGACCTGACAGGATGTATTCTATGTCACAACACACATGTATACGTGTGTGTGTGTGTGTGTGTGTGTGTGTGTGTGTATTTTCTCTCCCGTGAATGTTTCATGCTTTCTGCACTATTTTAAAAGTTAAATCCTCTCTCATCAACCGATATTTGAATAAAATGCCAACTTAGTAATGACAAAATACCTCCATGGCTGGTGCAACCTCCTCCATCTGCCACATCCTTCTACCTTGCCACCAATATGCATCACACCCTATCCCCAGCGCTTGAGACAGCTGGAAGGCGAGTATATTACGGCAGGGCTTGGTTCCACAACATCAGAATAAAGAAAGACTATAGGCTGGAGAGTGAACCAGCAGAACTTAGGGAAAGCGGCTAGAGAAGAGCGCAGAGACAAGGAGCCTTAAGGGTTTCCAGTGGGAGCAACACAGGATCAGAGTGTGTGGATCTAAGCAAAAACAGATCCACACAGCAAGATCAGCAGAGGATATTCTAGGCTAATGGAAGCAGCTCCTTTTTACAGCCAAGGAGGAAAGGACGATGGATCAGACCTTTAAAGAGTGCATGGTGTGCCCAGAATAGACATCCGGTGGACACATCTTTTCTTCTTCGGCATTTGATGTCGTGTGGCTCTAGGCACTGAAGATCCACTGGGATTGCCATGCCTTCCTTTAAGATGTTTTACAGGGTCATCTTTGTGCTCAGAACATAATGAGAAGCCTCGTCAGTGACTGACCTGGTGGTATGGAGCATCGACATATGTCCACCAAGGCAGGAACAAGAAGAAGGTATCCCTCTGCAGAAAAGTGACCCAAGCCAGTTTGATTAAATGGCAGAAGTGAAATTCAAGCTATCAAATTTGTGCTGGGACTCCTGAGAAAATAAAGAAAAATAAAAGAAATTTAGCAGCATCTTAGAATTCTATAACATGCACACACACACACACACACATACACACACACACACACACACACACACACACACACAATTTCTTGTTTAGCTTTCCACGAGGTACTTTATTTAAGTAAAATGTGTCAGTTCCCCCCACTTCCCCTGTCCCCTTTAGCTGAATATGTTCAGACAAACAGTAGCATACTGACCTAAGAGTATTATCATTAAAGGATTGGGTGGTTTTTTTTAACACACTTCTGAGGCCAGGAAACCTTTTGACAATGTTTTTAATGCCCCAGAACTCCAATACCTTTAGGACTTGAAGGTAATGGAGCAGATACCAAATGAAACCTGTCCTCCGTGACCACAGTCTTCTTTCAAACCCCCTGAGATTTAAAACACAGTTGGAAACCAGTAGACTAAGACAATGAATTAAAACCTCTTTCCTCCCTGCCCCGCTAGATGTGGGTTTCACTCCCATACAGGACTCCCGTGGAGGCAGTGTCAACTGCTCTTTAGATATTTCCCGTAAGCATTTTATTTTTCTGCAGGGCATACGAGTTTGTTGAAAAGGCATGAAGTCAGTGTCTAAACCCTCTGCCAAGGTGCTCATTTTTCTGGGCCTTCTTCTGGTAAATGATCCACTATTGGAACAAAGTACAATTTCTGCCTCAGCCGTGTGGTATCAACTCACACATTTGTTCCACAAATGACCAACTTTTATGGTTCGGTTTTCCTTTTAAGCTTATCATTACTGTGTTGTTCTTCAGACGCTTCAGCTACAAAGACACTGGCTGTACTGCAAGCAAGAGGGCAAGGCACAACGAAAATGATCCAAGGGACTTTGCTGAACTTCTGTTGGGTGTGAAGCCCAGCCTGATGCTCCAGCGCCGAGTCCGGTGGAATCCAGTGGGCCTCCTCCCAGTCATTGCTACCTTATCTTCCTCCTCCTTGAAATGCAGAACACAGGAAGGTCCTGTATTTTGCGATTTGAGGCAGTGTCCCCATTACCTATTTTAACTGTGAATCAAAAACCAGTATCACATTGTTTTCCTAGGGATTCACATCCTAGATATGGCAGCAGTTTTTAATCGGTCTTGTGAAACTCAACAAAAGCTATTAATGCCTGTTTCAAAAAAATAGGAAAAAAAAATCCTGCAGTGAACATGTAATAGTGAGTTCTAGAAAGCCAGATAATTTCTTTGCTTAATAATAGTTTTCTTTCCTCTTGGCTGCAGGCTCTCATAACTAACACCATGCCAAACGCTCGGAGATTGGATTATGGGCTGTCGTCCTTGATTACTTTTGTCAGCGAGCTGACCCGGGGTGCCCTTTTCTTGTGTTGTTCCTTCTGCTTCCATTTCTCATGTCATCTAGCTTTTCATCTTGTCAATCAGCTTTTGACTTCCTGATTAAAGTGTCTGTCACAGGAGCGGCCCGGTCTCTAGTCAGTTGTTTAATTTGTTCCTCGTGGCATCCAATCGAGTCATTCATCTGGCCCAGCTGTTCCCAAGTGCTTCCAGCATGACTTTTGCATGTGTTTGGGTTTAACCTCTATATCCGCACACAGCAATGTGAACTGCTCCATTCATACCATGGACCGCAGATAGCTCTGTCTTCCTATGGCCTCCCTGCTACCAGGCTACACAGAGGCCAAAGCAATGCAGAGAAGGAGGACTTCGGTTCAATGTTATGGCAACGGGTACAACCAGAGATCGGTTTTCCAAAATTATAGCAACACCACCCCTCTCCCCGTTTGACAATTAGGACGATGTAATGGAAACTCTGCACCGTTCAAACCCAGAACCACCCAGAAATAATGCTGATGGTGGTTGGCAGGGGACAGGAAGCCTGTGCCTGCCAACATTGTGGATACTGCCCTGGATGCTCCAGAATCCATTTGTTGCATTAGGTGACATGAGATACTCTCTTGGCCAGGACTGGTGCAGATCTCCAAGAAAGAAAGAAAGAAAGAAAGAAAGAAAGAAAGAAAGAAAGAAAGAAAGAAAGAAAGAAAGAAAGAAAGAAAAAAAGAAAGGAAGGAAGGAAGGAAGGAAGGAAGGAAGGAAGAAAGAAAGAAAGAAAGGAAATGAAATAAATCTTCTGGGTTTGCAAGACTAAAATGCAGTCTTCTCGTGGTGAAATGATTTATATTATGCAACATTCAAGAAGCCACATAATACAGCGGGGGAGGGGGCAGGAGGGAAAGAAATCTATGGTTCGTTTTCCCCCACGCCTCTCTTGGCCACTCAGATCTCGTCAGCTCAAAGTTTCTGTAGATTGCTTACTCATAAACTGTTCCTTCCTGCCTTTACTATCATGTTTCGTCCTTGCTTCCCATAAACTTGAGATGGGAATTCCACAGCAGAAGCCATGGACAGGAACACAGGCGGTGACCACGTGATACGGAAGAATGAAGACCGACTCTAATGAGAGGCAGCAAACTGGACATGACGATCCAAAGTGTCTTGGTCCATGAAAATCCCTGAAAAGGATTCAGTTACCTCCTGAAGAATGTGCTTAGACTAATGACAAACAACACAGGGAAAAGAATAAGAAGTTGATGGTACAATTCCTCGAGAAAAGAAACTGTTCTGATTACTAGTGTCTAGTGGAGATTTTGAATTTTATACGTGTGGTATCTTATATAGACTGACTTGTAGTACTATAAATAGCACCGACTGGAATTTGGTTTTGGATGTTTCCCATACTTTATTTTTAATTAGAATTATGGCCTAGTATGAATAAAGTTCCATTTCCATTGGTATCAATAAGAAAGTGCCTCATAGGCCATAGAGGCCCACATGATTTGCATGATTCATTCTAGTATGGTTCTGGTCAAAATGAGTCCCACTTCGATGTTGGAAATTTGAAAGTTCCCAAGAAAATCCTCAGGGAAAGTCTTTTTTCCCCCTAATCTCTTCCCAGGAATGTTTACTTATTGTATTGGATGGGTCTGTTTTTCTAACTTCTCATACCTGAGAGGAATACCACTTATGAGCCTTTTCATCATTAACCCCGTGAAGTGACTACAGCAGCATCTACTCCACTGTCAGTTCACTTCTCCTACTGCCCTTCCTGGACCATAGAAGTTATGAATTTCTTAAAATATCACATTTGCTACATTCCTTTGCAGCTAGGGTTCGGGATAGAACTGATTTTTTAAATATCAAATATGTTAATGAAATACTTGAAAAAGATGAACAAAGGGTAAAACTGTTTCACCATCTTTATTGGGTACTACGACAAACCTGGGGTTTGGCTCCTGCAGTGTCAGTCAATACACACCCCTGGTATTGAGAAACAGGATGGACAGCCAGTTTTCTGGTAAGACTAAGATGATGAAGCCATGTGCGTGGATACACTCCTTCCCATGAATCACATCCAAAAGTTGTCATCTGGATCCACAGTTCTAGATGGATCATGGCTCAATGCATTCCGGTTGTGGCTCCCTGCAGGTGGGGCTGGTTTTGATGACTGCTCTGTGAAACAGTTCTGAGTTCCTACACAGAACCTACCCTTCCGGGCTTTTCCGTACTTGACCAAGTCCTAATCTTCTGAGATAAATCCCTTTCAGATTTATAAGGAGAAATTTAACTGAAACTTTCTCCTGATTGCTATAATGGCTGCCCACTTTTCTGGCTTCCTCATTAGGAGCCAGTGCAGACACGTCGTTTGGAACCACACTGATCTTTTCTTTTGATCTTTAGGAGATATGATTTTATCTGAGTCTCTTCTTACAGAAATGAGCAGTGATAACTAAATGCACACATATGTAAGCATAAAGTAAGATCATACAGTCCAGTGTCCAGAATGCTCATGTAACTGATTAATTATCACCGATATCCAGGGCTTAAATTTGGTCAGTCAGTTGTTGATGCTATTTCCTGTTAAGTTAATCAAGGGCCACATGGTGTGAGAAACATAAAAACTCAGGTACAATAGTGGTTTATTCATTTAACAGAATATTCCTGTCCATTCAGATCCAATGACCCAAGTACTCATGAAAATTGGGTCTTGTTCTTACATAGATACCCCAAACCACTGGGATTTTCAGATCATTATAATCACCATTTCAAAAACTACAAGTACCCGTCCACATATAACCCTTTAGAATAACTTGTCAGTAACATTTGTGCATGCTTACTCATGAGAAACATGATATGACCATTAGTCAAAGAAAGACCAGGCTGCAGGCAATGGGAGCATGATGACTCCCTTCTTAGCCAGCCCTGGGCACATTGTTTAATCTGTAACACAATGGCAGGCAGAAATTCTATGAAATAATATCTTCTGGATCTAACATGGGTACTGCACTCATGAACTCACAACTTCTATGTTTACATGCACAAGGCTTGCAGAAGATCAAGCCAGCCAAAACTTCAGCACAGATGGGAGAAGAGCTCACGGGATTCTACCTGTAACTGAGAACATAGCTGGTGAATGCCGTGGGGAGGAGACCCCTGGTAAGTTGCCTATCCTTCAGTGTGCGGCCCATACCTGTGCATATATACACACATGAAGTGGACTTGGTAAATTATTTTAAAAATTAAAGAGAATGCAAAGTTGGAAAGGGAAAGAGTTGTTGCCCCAAGTGGAGTAATTGAATGAGGGGATATAATATTTATCATATGTCTGTATGCAATTACCAAAAATATTTTTATCTTATATGTATGGCTGTTTTACCTGCAAATACGTCTATGCACCACATGCATGTAGTGCCTGAAGAGACAGAAAAGAGACAGCAGATCTCCTGGGGCTGGAGGTACAAGTCATCATACAGGCACTGGGAATTCAACCTTGACTCCTCTGAAAGAACAGCCACTGCTTTTAATTCCTGAGCCATTTCCCCAGCCCCAAGAACAATATTTTTCAAATAAAAAGCCAGATGGTGGGTGACTCCAAGGAAACGGTGCTTTCTGGGCATAACAAAGAAACTACACCTAGGACAGAAGCTCTGCACAAGCTCGAGGCCGACGACGCCCAGCACAGAGGGCGGGTACTGCAAAACCCTCCCCTAGATAAGGAGGTATTGGCAAGTGACAGCTGCTAAGAGGAGATCTACTTTAAGGGTATACCCTCTGGTAAGTCTACAACACTGTAGTGGAAGGTTGCACATCCAAAAGAATATGGGCACAAAACTATTTAATGGGTAAAGAAGAGGATGAGAAGGGAATAGGAGCAGGAGGAGGAAAGGGGGCAGGGAAAGAAAATGGGAAAGAAGGAAGAGGAAGAGGAGGAAGAAAAAGAGAGGGAGGGGGAGAAGAAGGAGAGGGGGAAGAAAAAGAGAGAGGAGGAGGAGGAGGAGGAGGAAGAGGAGGAGGAGGAGGGAGAAGAAGAAGAAGAAGAAGAAGAAGAAGAAGAAGAAGAAGAAGAAGAAGAAGAAGAAGAAGAAGAAGAAGAAGAAGAAGAAGAAGAAGAAGAAGAAGAAGAAGAAGAAGAAGAAGAAGAAGAAGAAGAAGAAGAAGAAGAATTTATAAGGAAAGAGACTGAAGAAGGAGGCTGGTGATCTGGTAAAGTTGAAGAAGAGAGTTAATGTGAAAAATGTAAGAAATTCTCAAGTAATAAAATATTAGTCACACTCTTGTGCTCACATGTGCACAAACACACAGACATAAACCTGCACACATACATGCACATGTGCACACACACTGCTCTACTGTGCTTTAGACAAAATAACGATGGATTTTTGCTCTTGCTTCCTTGCAGAATCATCTGTTCTCACTGCATGCTGCACTGACTAAGCTGCTCTGCCATTTCCTTTATCCTCTCACAGGGAATGATGGGGAAATGGATAGTTCTACTCAGAGAAAGAAAGAAAGAGTGAGTCTAAGATACGAGAAATAAAAATGGATTAGAAATGCAACAAGAGTGTGTTAGAAAATCACCTTTAAACTGCCAGAAGACTGATTATCACAGGAAGGGAAACTACCTTGGTCCAGGTGGAGTGCGAAGGCAGAGATGAGGACACAGGGGGGCAGAATCACAGGAGCTCCAACCCACTGACAAGAGATAATACAATTAAATATCCATCCACCTGGGAAGCAACCAGAAGCCTCACCTCTATACAGAGATCCATGCAAAGGGAGCATATCTGCATTAAAAACTTAGGGAGAGACAGACAGACAAGCAGAGACAGACAGAAACATAGAGAAGACACAGAGACAAACACACATACAGAGAGACAGATAAACACAGACACACATACACATAGAGACAGACAGACAGTCATACACACACATGCACACACACACACACACACACACACACACACACACACACACACACACACACACACTGAGCCCAGGGATCATCTGTGAGAATGTTCCCCTCTCTGTCTCAGTGCTTCTCCTTATCCTTCTACCCTGCTCCCACACATAGTCTTACAGTTAATGACTTCACTACCAACTATTTTTAAAAGCATATATAGGGATTTCTGGAGAGATAGCTCAGTGGTAAGAGCACTGGGTGTTCTTCAGAGTGTCTGGGTTCAGTTCCAGGACCAAGATGGCAGCCAACAACCACCTGTAATGCCAGATCCAGGGGACCTGGTACCCTATTCTGGCCTCTGTGGGCACCAGCTATGCACACAGGACATTCACCTACATGCAAGAAAAATACTCAAACACATAAGATAAAAAAAAATAAAACAGATTTTAAACACTTTGGAAACATGCCTACATTTAGTAAATGAATATATCTAAATTAGAGATTATGAGAAAATTATGATATATCAAAATAATTATGTTCAAAGTTCTAGTGGACATAAAAGAAAACAGGAAAAATAAGAAACTAATTAAAAAGCTAGTTAAATGGAAGTAATGGCAGACTTGGGATGCTGCTTGGTCACCAAATACTTGTACAAGGAAGTCCCTGCGTTTGATCCCCAGGACTGAAGACAAAAGGAAGAAATGGTTAACGTTAAACTTCTGGATTGTATAAAAGGCAGAGCAGGTATAAGTAAAGCCATTTTAAAACATGATGGGCCCATGATCTCATGGAGTGTGTGCTCTAAGCCAATAAAAATAAGTCTCTATAGGCGACATAATCATCTGCTCCCATTTCTTTCTTCCCAGCCTCATCCTCCATAGTAGCCTCCACATATGGCTTCACTTCAAATTGCAAAACTCACTCTGTGCTTCAGTGTGAAACCTAATGGCCTTTGTCCATAAAGAACTAGGTCCCTAGAAGCTCACCATCTGTCCATGGAAGGCCAGTCCTTAACCCACCTGCAGCTTAGGCATGCATAGTTTCATCTCTGCCTTGATCTCTGATTGGCCCATGAGTCATGATTCTAATCAAGGCAAATATTATCTTGTGAGGCTGACACTAAACCCTCTCTGGAGAAAGTGGAAATGAGCTCCCACCCCTAATCAAGAAGCTATCTGCAATTGACACCTGTTGGCAAGGGGAAATCAGCTTTCCTCAATGGAGTCTCAACAAGTCCATCAACCATACCAAGTCAGGGCCTTGCCCATGCCCAGGAATGGCCCAGGAAGGGTTGGCGAACATAAAACGGAACCCATGTGTTTGGCTAGGCTTTTTGTCTCCTTGTTTTGGCAATTCTTTTTGTCTTTTGTTTGTGTATTTGCTTGTTTGTTTCTATATATTTAGGGTTTTTGTTTGATTTTAATTTTTTTTTGTTTTTTTGGGGGGTATTTTTTCCTTTTCTGATTGAAGTTGGGTTGGTAAAGAGGATCCGGAAAGAGCTGGGGAAGGGGAGTGTCATTATCAAAATGTATTGAATAAAATTCATAAATTAAACATTAATAAATAAACTACCCTCTCTACCCTCTCTACAGCCTAATTGGGAGTCACAGATTTGTTTAGTCCGCACCCTATTCTTTGCCCTACTCTCCAGGGGATACTCTATAAAATAAATTAAAAATAACAGAATACCACCATAAAAATCTGCACCCCCAAATCTGCTTTACAGAACTGGTCCAGATAATTCTAGATGCATTCTAACAAATTGACAAAAACTTAAAGACAGAGAACACAATCAAAAGAGTAAGTATGAATTAGATACATAAAAACAATTAAACTAAAAACAGATCTTTTTTTCAAAATTCTAATCAAAAGACTATCTGTCAAGAGAACACAATCCTCAACCTAGAATTTCATACCCTGATAAACTAAGAGTAAGGATGACGCACAACAATTTTTATAAAGAACAAAAAGATTCGGTATGTCAAACACAATCAGTCACAAAAATGTGTTAATTCCATTATCTAAAAATGAAATTAAAACAAATGAAAAAGATCGAAATTAATAAATATTAGGAAGATACATTTAGTAAATTAAATGTGAACTTACCATTTAAATTGTATAAATCTTTACATGAGAGCACTATAGTAATATTGACTTAAACTTGTAAATTAAATACCTAGATAGGGGTAGAATATACTACAATTCACTTAAAGTTTCCTTGTATTGATTAGAAAGAAGAGAAAGTTATGGATTAATTTTAAACCTTCTGGCCAAGTGTGAAAATTAAAATTGAAACTTTGCAAAAGGAAGAGACAATTAGACTTGATATTTAACATATGAATCAATAGAGAAGGAATAAAAATAAAATAAACACTAATTCTGTTAACTAGAAAGATTCAACAAAGATGCAAAGAACAGCATAGGAGACAGAAAAGTCAAATGATTATGAAATGCATTTATAGATCTCAAAAATCATAAATGACTTCAGAGTTAATGAGTTACATGTATGGTGCTCATTGCTTATATATTTTTCTCATTTGAAGGGCAAGAAATTAGTAGGCTCTAAAATGCACAGCCAACCTGCTCAATACTTCTAGTCTAAAGAGAATACAGGTAATTCACAAAATTGGAGATTACAAGCCAGAATATTCTTAAACATAATTTCTTTATTATCAATAATACATGGAACTGTAAAACACTAGGACAGAAAGACACAGAAATTATCTCATGAAACCATAAAAACAATCAGAAAACAATGGCCCCACTCTTTTACTGAAATTAAAATAATTTTAAGATTAATTTTTAAAAAAGGTTTAGGTTACAACTAATCTTTCTGGGAGAAAAATCAAAAATAAACATCACAAGTTATCATACTAATCATATACTAACAAGTGAGATGATAAAAGTGACATGGATAAATTCTCAGAAAGAAACAAACTATTGAAACTGATTGGTAGGGAAACAAAAATTCTATACAGAGTTGTAGTGAATGAATCAGCCAGTGATAAACATGATAAACACTGTCCTCAAAAAAAGCTCAGGAGCAAACTGTTTCTGAAAAACTTTTTTTTCACATTTAAGTAAGAATTAATAATAATACACTTTAAAGTTAAAACTGGTAAACCAATATTAGGAAACTGAATGTAGGAACATGCAGAAAGGACTGTGTTCCACGGCAGAGCAAATTTAGCACAGAAATACCAGGTGGTTCAATGTGTTGTCATTGTCATCAATGTCAGCAGCAGCATCCTTCACCACCATCATCGCCACCACACTAGGACAAGATAAAATGGCTCACATTATAATCCTCAATAAATATAGAAAACACTTTTGATAAGATTAAACATCACTTTATAACAAAAGTTTAAGGACATATAGGATAAAATGTCATCTACATGGTAAAAATATTTTTTAATCATTTTATTCATTTACATTTCAAATGATATCCCCTTCTATTTATAAAACAAACAGACTATATTGTTGGTCACATGGCTCGTTATTGTCCTGTAGGGTTACCAAGAAATCAGATGGCAGTCTCTGTCACCAGCCCACTTCTCTATGTAAACACTTTTGGAAAGCCCCGGCATCTGTGAATGGCTTTTAGATTCTGCTACACAAACCAAACCAAGTCTCCTCACATCCCCCTTCCTTCAAGCAGGCACCAGGACAATGCTGCAGAACCAGACAGAAGCCCCTCAGCTCTGCCCAATCCTTAATGAGAGGGCGCATTCTTCTCTTTTCAAGTGTTCATTCAATTACCAAGTAGTTATTGATGACCTCTTCGCTGTCAAGTTCCAGCTTGCCTTCCTCAGTTTCCAGGCTGCCAAACTACCTCTGGCTGCCTAAGGTGTGCCCACTGCCTGGTGTGCCCACTGCCTGGTGTGCCCACTGCCTGGTGTGCCCACTGCCTGGAGCGGACTTCTTACGTGCTTCCTTCTCCAGTCAAGTCCTCCTCAACCTTTCTAGTCTGTGTAAAATCTCCTCTCTGAAAGGCTCCCAGCCTTCTCTGGGTGTTCTCACAGCTGTGCGCAGAGCCCATCCATCCTTTCGCCCTCTCAGTACACACCTCCCTCCCACACCTGCTGTACAGCTTCGTTAAGCACACAGCTCTGTGCCATCTCTTCTTCAAACGAGAGGGATAGGCGAAGGGAACTACGTGCTTCAGACTTTTGAAAGTTCACTAAATTGTCTTACTTGCTTCAAGTTTCCTCTTTGTACAGTTAACTAGGAATAGCTAAATTCCTGCCCCTACAAGATGCCGGACTTTTTAAAAGTTGCCTGTGGAAACCTAGAAGAGCTATACCATAGCCGTCATATCCACACCACCTCCGAGTTCGCTCTGTGGCCTCCATTTAAACAAATGTTGGAGCCAGTGATTTGGGAAGGAAGAGCAATGTACCACCCGTATACTGTGTACTGGGTTACTATGTACCTGTGTCTCATAGCCTGTTTATTCAGGAAAAGCTGTTTTGGTAGGCATATACTATAGCAACACAAACTGGGAGATTTGGGTTATGAAGAGTCAGGCCCTTGTGTTAATGATTGTCTTAGTTGCTGTTCGTTTGCTTGAAAAAACCACCAGGACCACAGCAATTTATAAAAGGAAACAGTCAATTGGGAGCTTGAATATAGTGTGGAAAATTAGTCTGTTGTCATCATGGGATGGGGCATGGCTCTGGAGCAGGAGCCGAGGGCTCAAGTTTAAGTCACATGGTTCTGGCAGAAGGAGAGAGACACAGAGAGATAGACAGAGACAGAGAGATAGAGAAAGACAGAGAGAAAGAGACAGAGAGAGAATGGGCCTGGCATGGGCTTTGAATCTCCAAACAGGCCACCCATTGAGAACCTGAGAACCAAATATTGAAATGTATGAGCCTATGGGAGCTGTTACTCATTCAAACACCCCAATAAACTTGACAAATCAATTTGGAAATGAGGAGAAAGGTGTCGGGCAAGCAATGGGTAAGAGGCCAACAGTCAGTGTCAGGCAAGCAATGGGTAAGACGCCAACGGTCAGTGTCAGGCAAGCAACGGGTAAGAGGCCAACGGTCAGTGTCAGGCAAGCAATGGGGGCAAGCAACGGGTAAGAGGCCAACGGTCAGTGTCAGGCAAGCAACGGGTGAGAGGCCAACGGTCAGTGTCAGGCAAGCAATGAGTGAGAGGCCAAGGTCAGTGTCAGGCAAGCAACAGGTAAGAGGCCAACGGTCAGTGTCAGGCAAGCAACGGGTGAGAGGCCAACGGTCAGTGTCAGGCAAGCAACGGGTGAGAGGCCAACGGTCAGTGTCAGGCAAGCAACAGGTGAGAGGCCAACGGTCAGTGTCAGGCAAGGAACGGGTGAGAGGCCAACGGTCAGTGTCGGGCAAGCAATGGGTAAGAGGCCAACGGTCAAAGCCAGCACGTGCATAAATATTTTTTTTTCTCATCTTGCAACAAACCAACTTCAAAGAGAAGCTGTTTGTTTTGACCCATGGTCACCTGACTCCATGCCTCTGGGCCCAGCTATGGCAGAGCATCATGGCATCCCGCGCAGATGTAGGGAGCTGCTGATCCTACAGAAGACAGGAAACAGAGAAAGGAGGATCAAGAGAGCTGGGACAAGACACAGCCCCTAAGGACAAGACTCCCTGGTCACATGCTGCCTTCAGGTAGGCTCCATGTCCTAAAGGTTCCCCAGCCTCCCCACAAAGAACCAACACCTGGGGAAGCAGGCATTCAGCACATGAGCCTCTGGGGGCATTTCCCATGCCAACCCCATGCTACTCACTGCAGGAACATCTATGGATGAAAAGAAGACAGGGAGAAACAGCTGTGTGTACCCGAACTGTGTCTATCAATCTGATTGATTTCACAAAGGAGCGCTGGATGAGAGAGCCGAGGCACTCACACACCAAGCATAGCTCTCAAACAGGTTAAAACTCATGTGGTGTCACGGAGTAAGCAGAGGGCACTGGGCTGAGGAAGGAGAGGCACACTCCGCCTGAGTGCTTAAGCTGCTTTTCTAAAATGTATAAATCTTAGGGAAAAACTAGAAGATTTGGACATTTGTTAATTTGGGGAAGTGGGCAAATGTCATGTATAATATTGTCTTTTATAAATATTTTGAATGTTTTCATTACTAAATTCACTTATTTGTAATCTCCTACTTTGATATGGAAATTACATACATGGGAGGCTGGGAGATGACTCATACTTAAGATCATAGTTAAGAGTACTTGTTCAGCTAGCATGAGGGTCTAAGACAGAGTTCCCAGCATCCACACTAAACTGCCTACTAAGTGATCCTGTGAAAACCACAGATCACTGCTGCTCTGAGCCTCCGTCTGAGAAGTTTCTAACTGCAGGGATTGGCAGCACTGGTTAGTACAGAGGCTTACAGTAGGTCAAGACAATAGGAATAATGGACAGTGGTCTATTTGACCCTACTTAGGTCACCATATGAAGGGTCAGGAAACTTTCCTAAGAAGGTGGGAAGAACACAGGCTTGGAGGATGGAAAGTGTGCTATAAAACAAGGATGCCTTCTAGACATGACATGGCATTTCACTCATTAACTCACTGTAGCTATGGTTACCCACGAAGACATGCATAAGACTAGGACCAACAGCATGTCTTCATGAAGACAAAAGCCTTCTTGAGGAGGCACCTCTACCTGAGGGAATAAGTCGGCTGATGGTGCTGGGGTCAGGAGGTCAGTCTTCAGTGATAGAGCTGCCCATGCCCCAAGGACTACCCCCTACACATGACCATGCAGACAACTCAGGCAGATGACAGACAGACACACATACACATATATACAAAAACACTCTGTCTCTGTCTCTCTCTCTCTCACACACACACACACATATACACACATACATATACACACACACACACTCTCTGTCTCTCTGTCTCTCTGTCTCTCTGTCTCTCTGTCTCTCTGTCTCTCTGTCTCTCTCTCTTTCTCTCTCTCTCTCTCTCACACACACACACACACACTCACACACACACAGGAAGAGGACTTGCTAGGAAGGAGAAGATTTCAGGAAAAGGGAGAATAAGAAACTAAAGAGGAATGAATGTGAATAGAATTCATTATTTATATGATGAAACTGACAAAGAATAAAAACCACTTAAAACCCATTCAAACAGTAGGCACAAGCACTTGTGGGCCGTAAAGTGACGTAAAGAGACGTAAAGAGAACGATGCATGCCACAGTGAGAATGACTTATGTGCTAACCAAACTTTAATAAAAAAAAAAAAAATCTAAAATACCAAAAAGATGGAAATGGTGTTTGTTACATGCCTGTAACCTCAGCTCTGGGAAGATGGAAAAGCAGATACAGGTAGACAGAGAGCTCACCGGCAGCCATTCAAGTCAAAGCCAAGCTTCTGTGGCAGTGACAGATCCCACCTCAAGGCCATAAGACAGAGGGTGAAAGAGGAAGACACCTGTCATCCTACTGTGGCCTTCTCATGGGCATACATACTCACAAACATGGGTGGATGCATCACAGACATGTCCGTGTGTGTGCACATGTGCACATGCATGCACACACACATACACACACATACATATACACACCACAAACACAAAGCACTACACATACATACACACACACATATGCATGCATACATGTCCCCACATATACACACGTATACACACATACAAAGACATATACCCATGTAAATACAGAAACACATACCATATGTACACATACATACACCCACATAACACGCACACACAATCCCACACAGTGACATTCATAAGTCTTAGCTTGACCATTTGCTGAGTTTATAATATATGCATATGCCTCTGTGGCTATGATATGAGACCAAGCCCTCACACTAGGAAACCGTGCCCCATTTTCTCACTTACGATTAGAAGGGACCAAACTGCAAAAGACTCAGAATACACAAGGTGACAAGGACTAGGCACAGGGACTCTGGTGCCTGGAAAGAAGGCTTCCAGACTTCAGGAACACACTTACCCAGCATCCACTGTAAAGGCGGGCTGTGTGCCCTGCTGACTCGATGCCTGGTCTGAACCCTCAGAGATGAACACAAAACCAAAGCACAGAGTTGACAGTGATGGCAGGAATCTGATGGTGAACAAAGTGGGAAGTGGGAAAGGAATGGTAGGAAAGATTGTGCAGAAGAAAAGTCAGGGCTTTAGAAAGCCCTTGGGTTAGAGAGGTGACTTATGTGGGCATCTGGTTTGCCCTAGTTGAAATCAGGATTTAGGGGAACTCCGCCACAGAGATCACATGTCCTTTCTGTTTCTACCTTGAAACATACATATCATCTTGGCCACAGACTCTGCTTTTCACTGGACTTAAGAGAGTTCACGCCATAGTTCTCATGCAGACATGGGACCTCAGGGCCACCACAGCTTAGACCACTGGCCAGTCCTTCCCTTCGAGACTGTCTTTAAGTCATCCCTGGCCTGTATGTCTGGGATAGATTGGTCAGAGCATGAAATATTGCCAAGATCAACACAAGAAAGTTGTGCAGGCAACTAATGCAGTAACTTTTGTGTGTATGCATGTGTGCACATAAATGAGTGTGTGTGTGCCTGTGTGTGTTCTCCCTCTATTCTCCTTTGCACACAACTGCACAAATACTTTAATTCTACCAAGCCAATCCCAGTGGAAGTGTCTTTAGCATTCTTCCCAAAGCTATGCATCATTTTTTTCTATTTTAATAAAGCCAGAAGGAGAAGCAATAGCTGGCACTGTAAGCCCACACGGCGCAGGAAATTTCCAGTTAGCCATCACACAAAGCAAGCTCACCTTCCTTTCAGAGGAATCAGGACACAGAAACTGTAGGGGTATTGAGCAGCACGGGGTGGGAGGAGAGTCTGAGAACAAGGGCAGCTATGTGCAGTTGGCCAGAGCCATGGTTAAATGCCAGTGGCATTTATTCTGGGCATGGAGGCACCTACCTATACGCATGACTGATTTAACTAATATAACAAGTTCTTTCTTAGTTTTGCACCTTGGAGACCATGAAAAAAAGAGGCAAAAGAAATCCAAAGTAAATGAATAAAATCAGTATTTTCTTTTACTGGAAAATACGAGAGCTATACAGTAAACTCTTACACTATTTCCATCTGTTGGATAGATGAATCAAGAATAGTTTTATATTTATAATTACAGAGTGAACGTGTGAAAGACCCTTATTCCTTTTTTTTCCTTCTCTTAAAAACTGGTGAATAGGGCCTTCAGTGCCAATCTTAAATGAATGTTGTATATTTTGGCATGGTGTCAAGTGTTAACAGAGCTAATACTATGGTCTTCCAAGGGGGGAGGAAACAAATAGTTTAACACTGAGGTATTTTGAAGCAGGTGCTCCACACAATTAAAGACCATTGTGGCTTTTGAAGGCACCCTTCCAGAAACCGGAAATCTGGAAAATGAATGCACTGTCAGCTCAATCAAATATCTGGGGTGTCTGCTTCTGTTACAGAAAGAAACCAGAGTCAAAGAGCACAGAAAAGTTATGCTTAGTTAAGTGTAATATACAAAACACTTCTTAAAGACTGCCAATGTCCCAAGGAGAAGCACACAGTCTTCAGCTATTCAGACCCGACAATAAGGCCCCAGCAGTCCTGATACTTACCGGTTTTCACTTAATACATCAACAGGATACATTAAACACATGCTGTGTTAGCTTTTCCGGGGGAGATTCAACCACCACAGATGGTCATCCCACAGACAAAGTATGATTTCATTAAAGTCCAACTTGGTGAGGCCAATAAATTCATTGCAGAGGGTGGGTATGGGGTTCTTTACAGGAGCACCAGTGACCCCCAAACCAGCTGCATTACCACTAAGTTCCACTCTTTCATGGTGACCTCATGGGAGCTACATTATAGCAGCCCAGTTTCAACTAACCTTTCATGTCTACATATAATCCAGCATCTCTCAAGCTCTCTTGGCACTGAGGGGAGGGAGTAAAAGCTTTTGGAACCCCAGGCAGGGTTTCCTGATCTTCCACAGGGACTGACAGTAACTCCATCACCAGGACCAAGATCTGGCAACCACTGGATTCTCTCTCCTAGCTATGAGGCAAAGTCCAAGAATTCAGCCTTGTTGTGACCACAAGAAAAAGTTCTCCACACCATTACTTGAAAAAGGAAGGTATAAAAATAGTATTCTGCATAGACAAAAGCTGAAATTGGAATTTTGTAATATAAAGAAAAGCTGCAATGGACATAAAAAACAAATATTAATAAGATAAAATTAAATAAAAATAGAAGATAATGAGAATAAAGGAAAAGGGGGTAGGAGATAGACCAAGGAAAATGCAGCTAAGAAATTTCGACTTTCATGTCAGTGCAAGAGAGAAGAATAAACACTTGAGCATTTAACCAAACCCAATCATTATGCTTGGTTCCTAAGAAAAGCACCTGTTCCATTCTATAAATGGCATTAGGAGTGTCCCTGAGACATTGAGAACCTAACTCTATACTCATGACAATGAATTCATTACTTCTGCTCTGGCTGTCACACACTCTTAGCCTCAAATGAGAAATGCTAGATGGTCCCTCAAGAGAATCAAGCAGGTAATGTAAAAGCTCAACACAGAATCCTGTCAACAGATCCACGGATAGTCTAGAAGAACAAACACTCTCCTGACCTCTGACCCAGATGTGGGGAACTCAGAAGAACCAAGAAAATCAGGCATATTTCAACACCTATGATATTGAGAATGGGATTTTAAAAACTTTTGATGTGTAATTCTGATATCCATATTCTATATTTGATATCTATATTCACTAAAAGCTGGGAAGGACAATGATAATACTCAATTGGAGGCAGGGTTTCACTGCATTTTTCCAGCCAAGCAAACTACCTTAGTCTATTTTATATTTTTAATTCTTAAGAAAACCAGGAGATTCAGGTGGGCTCTGTAGCACCGCCAAGCTTCAAAACAGCCTTTTCAAAATGCTAATGTACACAGAGATCCTAATTGGATGTTGAGTGACTTTTCACGGGGTGCTGTCTACTTACACAAGGCGGAGAAGGTTCTGACAGACTAAAGAAAGGCTTTTGTCCAACTCCAGAGGCCACAGCCATGGGAAGTAGAACCTCAGACCCACAGGCAGCTCTACCCTTCAAGCGCTCACTGCTATTGACTTATATAAGCTCAGGCCCAAAGGGCTTGGTGAGCCCAAGCGTCTCATCTTCTCCAATGAGAGAATACTAAGAGGCCAGATCTGGAAGGTCTCGTGTGATCACAGACTCTCTGATTCAAGATGACTGAGGCCGTGTCCAGCTCAAAGGAAAGTGTTGACTGGGTTCAGGAACGAAAATCTTAATACTTACTGTAAGCCCTAAAGGTTACCATCCGACACCTTTTACCCAGGAAGCTAAGCCTGATGTTCCTGACATTTCTTTTCTATATTTTCCAGAGCTGAGTGGGCTCTACTCCCACCTCCACCTCTGCCTAAGGGGTTTAGTCAGCACCAGGGCACACGCTCACCCTCCTCTGTATCTATTCCAGCCCTTGTGTTCTGGGAGCCCTTCCCTGTCTTTAAATAACTGCTCCTTTACTACTATTTTATTATCAAGTATGTGATTCAAGTCTCAGAGTAGAATTTTATATATAGTTTCTAGGCTCCCTTGCCGCCCCTTCCGAGCTTCATCTACAAGAGGATGGGATCATCATCCACCTATTTTAGACTTCACTCTGTTATGGTATCCTTCACCTCTTTCATCCCTCAGATATAGATGTTTTAAATATCTGCCTCTGTCTGTCTTTGTCTCTCTGTCTCTCTCTCTCTCTCTCTCTCTGTGTGTGTGTGTGTGTGTGTGTGTGTTTTGAGGATGAGAACATGGACACATTGTGTGTCACAGCTTGTGTGTAAAGGTAAGAGGGAAACCCCAGGTATCAGTCCTCACCTTCAGACTGGTTTAAGAAAGGATCCCTTATTTACCACATGTGTCCAAGGATAACTGGCCTATGAGTTTTTACGGATTCTCCTGCCTCCATCTCTTATCTCGCATTAGGAGCCCAGAACTGTACATGCATGCCATCACATCCAACTTTACATGGGTTCTGGGAATCCAAACTCTGGTTTTCAAGCTTGTCTGGCAAGCATTTAATCTGCCTAGCCATGTCCCCAGCCCTCATCAACCATCAAACACCAACTGAAGTAGTTGATTTATCTCTTCCCTTGTTCTGTAAGTTGTTGCTGTAACACCTATCTAGCCACCAACTGCCTTCCCAGTACTCATGTGTTTCCATAGCTTTCAAGTAGAAACTGTCATTGTGATGAGCATTACCGCAGGCCACAGCAGCCAAACCTGAAACCGCTGGAGTCGATAAAATAGTCTCAACAAGGGAATGCCTGCCTCCTGCTGGAACATCGGAAAAATGAGACATTTTTGGTTGTCACAATTTGGCAGACACAACTAGCATCTATGGGTAGAAGCCAGAGATGCTAAATATATCACAGTACCCAAGACAATTCTCCTACCAAAGCATTCCCAACCTCAATTTTCTATAGCACTCAATACAGTGTCTCATATCATGTCGGTCATTAATGTCCTCATACAGCTATGTCTTCTGTGGTGGCTGGAATGCAAAGTGTCCCCATGGGCTCGTAGATTTGAGCACTCTTGGTCCCCAGCTGGGGACTCCATTGGAGAAAGTAGCAAAGATTTGGGGAGTGAGTAAGTCACTGGGGATGGCCTGGAGAATTTTTAGCAGGGTCCCAGGACATATCCTCTCTCTGCTTCTCAACTGTAGATGTAATGTGACCAGTCAGCCTCCTGTTCCTGCCTCCATGTATCCCTGTCAATGACAGTAAATTTATTTATATATATTCTCTTCTTGTCAGGCATTTTATCATAGCAACAAGAAAGGTATATAACTAATGCACCCCAGTTCCTAGCTTCATTTCTGTTGCTGTGATAAAAATATCTACTTAGAGAAGAATAGGTTTACTTCAGTTTACAAACTCAGCCACAGCTCATCGTTATGAAGAAGTCAAGATGACAACTTCATACAGCTAGTGATATCCCATGCACAGAGAAATGTACGCATCCACGCTCACTTGCTCTGCTTGGATGGATGTGTGTCTCCTACAGTTCAGAACTCCCTGCCTAGGTAATGGTGCCACCTACAGTGCACTGGGTCTTTCAAAATAAGTTAAGACAATCAAGAAAGTTGTTAACAGACATGGTCAAAGGCCATACCTCTCTCTTCGGGTGATTCTGGTTTGACTGATGAAACTAACCACAAGACCTTCAGATCCATTATGGGTCTATGCAGACAGTTTATATGAGGGCTCCCCAGAACTTGCTTTTCATTTTCCTTATGTATTAGATTCTGATGCAGAACAGAAATAGGTCTATATTACTATTTATATGCCTACATATTTTCTTAATCATGGAAACTACATCTATATTGTATTTTACTCTTTATAAATAGTTAAAACCTTATTTAACACTGACTCCTGAGAGGACCATAGTATAAGGAAATTGCACTCCCTGTAGAAAAGCAACAGACTAACCAACCAGGAGCCAAAAAAGATCCAGTAGGAATGAGCTGCCATGCCAGGTCAACCGGCTCATTTTTTGTTGATCCTGCCATTTTCCAGACGTAAACTCTCTGTGGACAGGACTCAATTATGTGTGTAGCATCCTTACCCTCAAAACAGCGTCATCATAGTGTAGACACCCAGAGCCTTTTAGATGAATAAAACAGGATAGAGGATGAGTGTCAACAAGAGATGTATCAGTCCTGTTTGCCATGGCGGGTACACTGTGTATGAATTCAGTCACTAACCAGTCCTAACACCAAACATACTAAGCAAGGGGGAAATTTTGTAAAGTAAGAACTCTCCACTGAGAAGTCCCAAAGCATCCATCTTAGTACAGACATACTGTATACAAGGGCTGCCTCTCATCCAGCAGTTATGGGTTCAAGTAATGCCTTGGCAGTGAGATTATTATGCAAAACTAAGGTTGAATAAAATCTATCCAGGAAGAAGCCTACCTTGCTCTTGTCTGCATCTTGTGTCTATGAGCTACAGTATGTGGTGGAATTGCAAAGGTTGATAATCTCAGGCACAACCTGAGCCACGTTTCTTTGGATAAAATTCATCTGTAATAGTGGAAAGAACTTAAAAGTGTAAAGCTCATTTTAAAATGTCCACCTAAAAAAAATCTCTTTGCTTTCCTCTGAGCTCCAGTGTTAAAACATTTTTTTTCTCTTTCAAGGATTGTATTGACTTGTTACATGCCTGTTAAAAACTTGTCATGTCTCCTCATTGCACATAGTACTAGTTAGACACTGACTGATGTCCACATACACACACTGAGACAGAGTGTTGATAAGCTGATCTTCTGAGATGAAAGACATAAGGAGTCATTTCCATTCAGGTCTGCAATTAAAAATACCCCATTAAATTTCTGTTAGATGCATTTGTTTGTTTGTTTGTTTACTGAGACAGGGCCTTACTCTGTAGCAGGAAGTGGTTTGAACTCACGATGACTTTCCAGCCTCTACCGTCTGAATGCTATGCTAGGGAACCCAGGTGTGAGCCATCAATGAGCATTTTAAAATACTGAAATGATGCTAGCAGACCACAATGTGTATGTGATCAGTAGTGTAAAACATGCTTTGGACATCGATTCCATCTATATGGAATACTTAGTGTTAATGTGGCTCCCACCCCTGCTTCTACCTGATGTCCTCATAAGACGAGCCTCTAGTCAGATGTGATACTGTAGTTAACACCACTGGAATAAAGGCTGGTGCCTATTTTTTTTTCATTCTTTCTTGTACTTCTAAAGACAGAGAAGATAGGGAGAACCCTCAGAAAGATTAGAGAAGTTATATGTATCGATGAAATGTGCACAAATCGCACCTACAAACTAAGTAAGAGGAACTTCTGCCCTTTCAGAGGATGCTGCCTCAGTAACAAAATAAATATGTAAACAAATAATTACAGTCATGGGAGATAAATATTCTAACAACAACAAAAAAGCACTGAGTAAAAGTGTTGGCTGAAGAGTAAAATCAGTATAGAAAAAATTAAAAATACTATTTTGTGCTGAAATACTCTTTTTTTTGGTATATCTTGGTTTTTTTTATCTCTGCAATATGTACAAATAAAAAGCTGGTGGCTAAGTTCTCAGCCTTGTTATTTAATAAACTGAATTACACTAATTTATATTGCTGAAAGTGTATGTAACTGTAATAGACAAGATAGAAGCAAGTCTAATCTAAAATCCTCAGGAAGGATGCAGAGTTGCCCTGGAGAAGACTCACCTCTCTTCAGAGTCTGTTTCTGTCATCCTTGACAACACTGCAATGTCAATAAGCAAGCTAATTCTATCATCTGTCAACGAGAGTCCATTAAAACCGAGGTACACCCAAAAGACTGGTTCAAGAAGCAAGCAGGGTAATGAGAACATATTTGGCATGGACGCGGCTTTATTGGGCAATGCAGTATCCCTGCATATTATATGTCAGGGATCATAAAATGGCTCAGGAGATAAGGGCACTGCCTGCTCTTGCAGAATACCTGAGTTCTAGTCCCAGCATCCCAGTGCCCACGTGCTAGCTCACAACCATCTGTGACTCTAGTTCCAGGGGCTCTAACACCATCTTCTTCTAATCTCTCTGGGCACCATAAATGCACATGGTACATACACATAGATGCAGGCAAAAAAATTCATACACATAAAATAGACAGTTCTAAAAGAAAAATACTAAGGATGTGTCAGCTCATGCCCATGGACTCAGTCCTTAGAGGCCTAGGCAGAAGATTTCATGGATTTGAGGTCAGCCTTTGACCACATAATGAATGTCAGTACAGGCCAGTCAGTCTGTAGGCTACAGAGGCAGACCCGTCTCAATCACTCATTCATTCATTCAATTAATAAAATCAATAAATAAATCTTTCGGGAAATCAACACAAATATAAAAATTGACCAGGGAACTGATCCTGGGTCTCCTTTTCTATTTGAGTTCACTCCTAAAGGCAGACCACAGCAGTGGGTCCTGCTGCCCCGAGGACCACAAAGGACCAAGTCTAAGTATTTATTCCAGGCAGCCCTTGTCTATAAGTGCACTAGAGAGTAACAACAATGGATCCCGTAAACCTAGCTAACTTCCTACCTGCAAGCTGTACTAAGACAACATTAAATTTTCTCCAAATCACAGCATATGTGTATACTAAGCACACATATGACCATATACAGAATGATCCTCATCTGACCCAGTAAGAGGGATGCTACTCAGTGGAATTGTTAAGAAAGTCACCACTTGTCTTGTAATTCCACTAAGCCCAACAGAGCACAGGCCTTATTTCAATATGTTTATGAATTTCCCCTATTTTTGCTGTTTTTCTTTATTATTTCTGATATTTGGTCTTGTACTCAGACTAAGCTGTCATAAAGTTCATTTTGTAACCCAGGCTGACGTATATCTCACAGCCTCCTGGTATAGGACATCAGTGGCTGAATATTGCCATTACTTTTAGTAGAAACTTGAATATTGAATGTGGCACAATGTGAAGATATTTTAAGAACTATTATTATAGTTTTTTATCTCTTTTCATTACTGTGGGGACTTTTTTATAAGTAAGTGTTTTACATTTTACCAATAATACTATATTTACCATTGAGCCATTTAAATAATCTGTTTTATGAAATTAGAGTAGGTCTGTCTACCTGACCAATATTTCCACAGGAAATGTATTCTGATATGACTACTTATCTGATATGATCTGATATAATTCAATAAAAACATTCTATGACAGTATTAAATAGCCAAACAGTTTCAATATGTATTCAATAATTTTGTTTTATAAAATTTGATTTTCAATGTTACTGTACTAATTTACATGGAGGCATCTATTTCCCACAATATTTTTGCTAACCTAAAAACTTAGGGAGTTGGAGAGATGAGTGAGTGGTTCGGAGCACTCGATGCTCATCTAGAGGCACCAAATTCAGCTCCCAGCACCCATGTGAGATTAGGGTGTCAGGTATGACTCACAATTGCCAGTGACTCCAGCTTCACAGAATCCTTTTCTAGCCTCTGCAGGTGCCCACAAAGCTGTGTTCATGCACATAACACAAATCAGGGTTAGGGTTAGGGTTAACGTTAGGGTTAGGGTTAGTAATAAAGTTAAAATTATAGATACCAGTTTTTAAATACAATCATTTGCATGTGTGTGTGTGTGTGTGTGTGTGTGTGTGTGTGTGTGTGTGTGTATACACATATATATATGCCATCTCTAGTCCAAGGCCTAATTCTCAAGATTTTAATAAAATACTAGGCGTACTCCCTTCCTAGATCATATTTAAAACTATACGTTACCTCTTTCAACAACCTAACAAAATAAACATTATCTCAGTTTTCCATATAAGTCAGTGACACTCTGAAAATGTCAGTGAAGTGGTTCTCAGTGTCACTGTGGATAGAGGAGGCGGCTGGGGAGTCAGAAAGTTTAATCATGCTCTCAAGATGCTGTCATCAGACAGACTTTCACAACTCTGGATTTAAAGGGCTCGTCTTGCACACTCACTGTGTGGGTGGAAGGCTTCTACACATCGCTCAGGAACTATCACCTCAATGACGAACACTGGTTTTGCTTCCAAAAGATTTCTCCTCACTGAATCCTTGTCACATTCAGCTCTATTGTACGAACACAATATTACAACAAGAAAAAGAATATAACTATGTCCCTCTCTAAACCCAGACAAGCGTAACATAAGAAAACTCAACTCCATCTAGAGCTCTGCAGCTGAAGCTAAGTTTAAATCATCTTTCTGGGCTCTCGGGATTAGCCTTGATCTATGCCCCTGTATCGTTCTATTGCCATCCAAGTCGTGGTGCAGATGTGGATGGAGGATAGATGAGGTTACGGTGTTAATTGGGATACAGATGTTCAGTGGATAGAATATGGATTGGACACAGATGAAAGTCTAGGGGTGCCTCACTCCACTAATTAGCTCCTCAAAGACCATTGGAGGCAGTGTGGAGAAGTCTATCCTGCTATTGCCTGTGCAGGTTAATAAGAAGCTTACTTAACAGGTTAATAAAAAGGTTAATAAGAAGGCCCATGAAGGTCTTCCGTCAGCAATTCAGAGTAAAACTATAGCACTGAATTTTTTCTAATGTTTTTCAGGCTGTTATGAGTAAGCTTATATATCACATAGGTGAAAAGGTAACAACCTAATATCAAAAAGGGATTTTTTTTTAAAAAGAAACTTATTAATTTCCCATATGGTCAGTGGCTATTCTAATTGTAGACCCATTAAATATTTAAATGCTGCTGAAATAATAAATTGTCTTCTCTTTAAAATATGGCTTTTTAATTGAAAGAAAAAACTACAAAGGCTCGTGAACTATTTTATTAATAGCTCTCCGATTTTGTTGGACATTGGAACTTCAGTTCTTCTTTCTAACTTCCCCGTTCAGGAAGATGTAGATTTTTCTTAGCAACAGTTGCTGTGTAAAATATTCTGAGATAGAATTTTTTATCATAATTAATAATAGATGAAAATTTCTAAGGTTTTGATGTTCTAAACTCTATGCTGTTTGATTTACAATGTCTTTATAGTTGTTTTTCTAGCAAGACTCATTCTCTTCCTATTGGTACAGGAGTTTGTCATCTTTTTCTTCTAGATGAGTCTGATGTATTCTTTTTCTATATATCTTCATGTCTCATTTGTGTATATATTTTTATAACACAACCAATTCTACTGTAATGATACAGGACTATATATTTTGGAAGTTACAATTGGAATTTCAAGTGTCTCTGTAGACATCTACTAGAACATTCCTGCTGTATGCATTCCTGTGATATAAACTGGAGGGAAGAGGTACTCACAAACGTCCTTGGTTGCAAAGCAAGCACTCATTTTTGGTGGTGGGTATCGAGGTAATTAAGTCGACCCTGCCATCTGTAAAGGGGTAGACCAGATAGCTTGCAATACAGATAAGGAGTTAAAACTTTTCCAAGTCTCCCATCCAGACAGGTCATTTTAAAAGTGAGATTTCAGGGCCAGAGAGAAGGCTCAGTTGGTAAACTACTTGCACTGCAGACTTAAGGACCTGAGTTTGAGTGCCAAGGACCCACTTAAGAAGACTGACACATCTGAAACCCCATTATGTGGAAGGCAGGGATGGGAGGATTCCCTAGAACTATGAGGCCAATTGGCTAGCTCCAGGTTTAAGGGAGAGACCCTGTCTCAAAAACTGAGGTGAGGGCAATTGAGGAATATACTTGATAGTGAGCTTGGCTTCAAAGTGAACATGCATACATATACATAGTTACACACACAATGGCATACACACACACACGACTGCTCGCGCGTGCGTGTGGGCACACACACACACACACACACACACACCATATGTGCCATAAAATGCCTCTATTTGACTGTATCGCCCTCTCTTTGAAACAGAGATTCCCTAGTCCTTGGCTGCAACATAACTTGTGGAGCCCCTTTCTTTGTCTCCTTCCTTGCTGATGTCAGTGACCCAACTACCAATTTGCACCTCCACAAAGAAATAGCTTCATTTCTTTGATGTCCAGTCAGCAAACTGCACCTTTGAAGACACGTGATGTCCAGCACACTTACTGTGCTTCTGTGTGTTTATGTAGAACATGCTGCTCTTCTTGCCCTGTCTTCACCATGTGAGGTTAGAATTAATAATCTGGGACAGAGCGCAGGAGATTTGTTTGCTTGTTTGTTTAGTTTACAATCCCTCTATGTCTGCATTTTCAGGACTGCAAATTTACTAAGTATTTTAGTAAAAAGAATCATGAATCATGACAAAGTATAACTATTGTAAGAAAACCAGCATGACTGGCCAACATTATTTTTCATCATTATAAGTTCATAAATAACTCCCTATTTTTTTCCTTCTGATAACTTCAGTCAACATTCTTTTACAAATCTGGCCTTGTAAAAACTACACTTGGGTGGGCAGTGGTTTCTGCTGTAGAGTTGGACAAATCTCAGTTCATAATTCTTTCTCAAGAATTAGAAAAATGTTTAGCTAGAAAATGCGTTCTCTGCAAACGGCTGCATTGCTGAATGTTTGCTGGGAAATAAAAAATCATGTGTGCTGTAAATTGAGACATTTCTGTTCTCAAGACATGATCATTTTTCCTGGAAGCCTGAGCTGGCATAGTGTTCCTGACACGTCACCAAGCTTCTTCATCGTCGCCGTGGCTGTGAGCAGCCATTTTTACATCAGTAGTTTCGGTCTGAGCACCTGGCAGGCAATGCTCTGTCAGTCGCAAAAATAAAATCTATGTAGTCAGATGCCACAGAGAGGTGAAATGTTCTGCTCCTAGCTTTCTCTAAAGACAGTGACATTCTCTTTAGTAAATGGTGAAGTGGGGGAGTATATACAGGGATGTGTAAACACACTCTAACTCTTTGTAAAAGCCACAGGTTTATTAAATGCAAAACATACATGAAAGTTTAAAAGATGGGATTTATAACTAAGCAAGCAAAAAAAATCAGTATATTTAATATGAAGAAATAGTTTTCTAATGTAATCATATATTCATTTCTCCAACTACTACACTCAAGCTTCTATTTTGTCCTTTATTTCAATGGAATATCTTTTCTCTTACATATTTATCCTATACCTAAGCCCTGTCACTAAATTATCAGGAGCTTCTAAAGAGAATCACAATGAGTAACATGAGAGTTTTTAAATGTAAATTACTTAAATATTTTTTCAATGTTCACCTGGTAAACTCCGGGGTGGCTGGAGAGAAGGAAATATTTAATAAAAACTATCCACTGGCTGAAATGCTGAAGAAGGTACAGTAAGATTAGAGTCTTTCTCCATTCCTGGATGAGATGTGAGTTCCTACAAACTAGTCTATTGCCCATGTTTAAGCACAGTGAGTGGTAAATAGGGTTGATTGTAGAGGAACTGAAAGTAAGAGATTCCTTTCTCTGGCATCTGGTACAGAGACTTGTGTATCACATGCTGGCTTAAAGCTCCGTGTATAGGCAAGGAAGGATACATTGGAGTTTCTGATCTTCTTGCTTCTCCCTCATGAGTGCTAGGACTCAGGACTGCACTACCATATCCAGTAGGACTCAGGACTGCGCTACCATATCCAGTAGGACTCAGGACTGCGCTACCATATCCAGTAGGACTCAGGACTGCGCTACCACATCCAGTTCATACAAAGCCTAGTGTTCATGATCTGTGCTGGCTAGATTGTCAACTTGACACAAAGCCATCGAAAGTGGGAACTTTAATCAAAGGATCCCCTCCCTAAGATTTCCTGTAGGGAGGTCTGTGTGGTATTTTCTTCATTAATGGCTGATGGAGAAGGGCCTAGCATACTACAGGCAGTGCCACCACTGGGCAGGTGGTCCTGGGATCTATAGAAAAGCAGGCTGAGCAAGCCAAGGGAGTAAGCCAGTAAGCATTACTTCTCTATGGTCTCTGCTTCAGCTCCTGCCTCCAGGTGCCTGTTTGAGTACCTGTACTGACTTACCTTCATCATAGACTGTGATCATGATTAGAGTGCATAAGCCAAATAGGCCCTCTCCTCACCCAGCTGCCTTCATCATGGCAATAGAAAGCAAGTGGGGCAGGAGAAAGCCTGGGTTGCATGTGTGTTAGGTGGGCACTCTATAAACTGAGCTGTGCCCCCATGAGTGAGGCACTTCTTGTATCATTGTTCAGTGTGTTATTACTCATTCCATTTCATCCCACCCCATATCAGACCTTAACAATAATTTCTTAGAACCTCATGGGATCAAACTAAACCACCACCATGATTATTTTTTTCCTGCCTAAATGTTGTAGCTCAAATCACTAAAGAGCCATGTTTTCTGTTGCAAAGCAAATATACGATAAATTCAAGCATAGTAATAACTTGTATGTGTCAGCTCTTGCATCCAAAGTCCTATATGCATTACCCCAGTTGAACTGGATATAAACAGTAGAGAGTTTGCTGGTTCCTGTCAATGATAATATCCCCGAGCGAGCCGAGGACAGACCTGTCAAAGATCAAACTTCCAGGAAAGAAGGTGTGCTTGATCCAGAATATCCAGGCTTTTTTAGTCTTTTTAATTATTTCTTTTGATTTAAGTATGTAACTGCACACATGCCAGCCTGTTTATATGCACACTAGGTGCAGGCATTGCAGTTGTAAAGGGGATGTCTGCTTCCTTGGATCTGGAGTTGCAGGACATTCTGAGTGAATTTCCCAATGCAGGTGCTGGAAATACAATGCAAGTCCTCTGTAAGAACAACAAGTCCCCTTATCCCATGAGCCATCTGCCAACCCAAAGCTGGGCTATCCATCACTAGATCCCACTGTTCAAATCTTTCTCTGAACAAATGAGGAGTTTGGGTTCTCTACCACGAATGAGAGACTTAATCAGGAAGCCGCAAAAGTAAATTTCTGGACATGGAGCCAGGTGCTCACCATCCCTTCTAGAAATGGAGCCTGACATTGAGAGGTTTTTCTGGACATGAAGAGATTGGCCAGGAGCGTGACTAGAGACAACCCTGCAGACCCTACCTATCTCTGCTCCACTGAAAAGTTCATTCATCTTGTAATATTTATGGCCACCATCTTTAAAACAGTCTGTGAAGCACCAATAGGCACAAACCTTACCTTCATATATTCAATGAAGGAATAAGAAGAAAAATACTAATATTCTCAGTAAAAGCCACTGTGTTCAGTGTTGGATTCTGCCAGGTGAGTTTCGAGTATCTAGT
>NW_022196903.1:137505339-137522346 GCF_008632895.1 Mastomys coucha | reverse complement strand
AAAAAAAATCATCACTTGTGTATGTGATGTAGTTGAACAAAAAATTACTAAGCAAAAATTAAATGCTTCAATTTAGGTAGCTGTACAGATATTCTGTGATCTATAAGATACCATGAAGAACTTCCTTAAACATAATCTAATGTCTGACCAATTCAGGATTATACATATCCTGAAAATATATATATATATATATATATATACCCTGAAATATATATATAAATATGTATATATGTAAATATGTATGTATGTATGTGTATATATACATGTGTGTATATATACGGATACACAAATATTTGTGTATATGTATATTTACAGATAGGTGGATAGATAGATAGATAGATAGATAGATAGGTAGATAGATAGATATAACGATAGAGATAAAGATATAATCTCCCACTGTGCTATTCTGATGTTAAAGACGAATGAAGAATAGTACTCCTTGCAAGGCTATGAACGATGTTATAACTTATTTCACATTGATTCAGTCTGTTCACAGGATATCTGAGAACAGGAAGATCTATACATAGGGTACATTTATATTGGAGAACATGGGAAGTAGTTCAGAGAACACAGTCGTGCCCTCAAGGAGCTTCCAATGTGCTGTCGCCTATATACCCAGTGCCTCCCACATCTCTGGATTCAATGAATATTTAAACCATCTACATTTTGTGAATTAATTTGAATATTCATAACTTAATTATATTTTGCCAATGGATATCTGCAAATTATCTTTAGTAAAATTTACTATTACTGAGTACAGCATAAAGAGCACCATTAAACATTTATGTTCTGAACGTCAGTGTGGGTTGGTTACCTCAAATATATGTCATTATCCTCTGTATAATATTACAGAGAAAGCTTTTTAAATATATGTGATATTTGAGTAAAACTTTTAATCATCACTTTAAAATTCTAAGACAGAAATAACTCAATTGCTACAATAGCACATCTCTGAAGTATGCATTTATTTAACATGTGATCCCACAAACTTCCTTGTCCTGTTCCTTTTATCAGAGACTGACAGAACTTGACAGTGTAGTATGTGGAAAATACTTAAATCTGAGAAGCTGATAACTGTCCGTGCTTCAAATTTAATACATTCATCAGTTAAGAACACCAAAAATGGTCAGCTAAAAGAATGAATAGCTCTTTGAAGTTTTCTTTGTAAAAAGATGTTCACTGTTTCTCAAGAATTTAACCTAAAGTTGCATTCATTAGAGGCTCAGATTCCCTACTACTTGGTGACGGTAAGTCCTCTAATGTCTTAAAAATATATACATCATGAAGAAAGGAAGATGTCAGGAGCACAGGGAGGGACCGGAAAGTTGGCAGAGAAGGAGCACAGAGCAGCCGGGAACAGCTTTGAGGAACATGTGGGCCTCAGAGAGGGAGGTAACTCAGGGGAGGTGCTTTATCTGCAAAGACAGCATGAGAGAAAGGTGACAAGATAGAGGTGAGACCGAGCAAGTTCCAGAGAGCACGCCAAGCCTTTTCTAACTAAACTAGGACTGCCACCCACGCCAAGAATTCTTTACTTTCATTAGAATCAGGTTGCTGTGACAAATAGGGAAGCCATTGGAGTTTGGGGGTGGTATTAGCTATATTTTCTCATTGTAGGAAAAAATACTTGACTGAAGCTACTCTTTGTTGTCTTGTTTCCTTGTTCTTGTTTCTTGAGGCAGGGCTCTGCAGAGCCCTGGCTGTCCTGGTACTCACTATGTAGATCAAGCTGGCCTCAACTTTAGGAAACATCTGTTTGCTGGGCTCACAGTTTAAGGAGATACAGTTCACTGTGGAGGGAAGAGATAGTGGCCAGTGACTGACTCACTCAGTGGTGCCAGGGAATGGCACAGTGGCAGGAATATATAGATGGGACTCTTCTCCTGCTCAGGTCTTGGTGGAACAGGAAGCAGAGAGCAGACAGGAAGCAGTTCCAGGGTATAAAACCTTAAGGCCAACCCCCAGTGACCCCACTTGCTCTGATTTGACTGTCAAGGTCACAGGGCTTCCTTAACCCATCAAGGTGGCCAATCAGAAAAATATGGCCAGAAAACTTCAGGCAGGGTGGATGTCAGGTGACAGTGACCAATCAATTTTAGTGGTGGAAACATGACAGCCATGTCCTCTGCCCTTATCTAACATGACCTGTTCTATATCATCTACACAAAGAACAGGTTTTGCAGGGTTTTCCACTTTGGTAACTAATTATGTTGTTTAGCAACTAGTCAAACTATCATCCATGTGTACAAGCATTTAGGTTAGAATCTATCCAGGATGAGCTTTGGGGCAGAATATTGGGCTGGTCTGGGAACTCAATAAGGATGTGCTCAATACCAAGAAAGTATCTTCTAGGTATCGTAAGAACTCTGTCATGACATTACTTTATTTCTTACTGAAGCTTAAGAATACTGAATGCCCATGTGTGTATTCTCTAGAAGATTCCACATGTGTTTTTATAATATTTCACCGTATGATCGTAGATCTTTGATATCAAGAGGATAATCATTTAGCTACTAAAGACATCACAAAACTTTCAAGTATAAATTTAGTTTGAATCTCATGCTTTCCAATGAAAAGGATCACAGTACTAAATGTAATAAAGTTCAATTTCAGTAGGTGACTAAGCTGGAAGAAAGCACTGTAATTTCTTACTAATTTCCTTTTGTTGACTTCTTCACTGTTCAACAAAGTGTAACACATGGGTCTCATTCTACTTGGGTTTTCTAGGTAATCTGTCAGATCACAGTTTTTTTTTCTTTTTTTTTTCTTTTTTTTTTTTCTTTTTTTTGTTTTTCAAGACAGGGTTTCTTTGTATAGCTCTGGCTGTCCTGGAACTCACTCTGTAGACCAGGTTGGCCTCGAACTCAGAAATCCGCCTGCCTCTGCCTCCCAAGTGCTGGCATTAAAGGCATACACCACCACCACCCAGCCAGACCGTAGTTTTAAATACAACTATATCCAGACAATACTCAGTACATAATTTTTAACCTTTAATGGAAGATCACAACTCATATATGATATCAGCCATCCAGAAGACAAGATGAAGCTCAAAGTCAAGATGTCAATGATAAACTCCCCATACTCTGGTCTACCCGGTTTCAGTAAGCAAGATCATTATCCATTCAGATGGTCAATTCACAACTTCAAGCATATCCCAGATAGTACTTCCTGGATGACACAGAGACAGTCTACTCCTTTTACCCAGCATGTGTCCGTCATGTTCCCTTCTAAGACACCGGGGCTACAGAGTTCATCTCCATAACTGACCTCCACAATTTCTTCCATTTCCACCTCACCCTTCCAGTTCTTTCTTGAAACCTTTCATGTGCAAACCAGATACCTTCCCTTCTTGGACTTTCTTCATCACAGTCAAACAGCCAGGGCTTCCCAGCGGTAGTGATAAAATACCCAGACAGCCCAGATAAAATGCAAGATATGGAAGAAAGGATTTATTTTAGCTTACAATTCCAATGATAAGAGTCCATCGTGGTAAAAGGAATGTTAACCAGCCTAACAGTAGAGAGCACATGTCATCCATTCATAGGAAGCAGAGAACTAAAACAGGAAAGGAGGCCTGGTTCTAAAATCTTAAAGCCCACCCAGTGAGCCTCCAGCTCCTTGTGGCTGCATAACCTTCCCAGACAGCACAGCAACTGGGACGAAAGCATTCAAAGAATAAGCTTGGGGGTGATTCTTATTCACACAACTATACACTAAAACAGAATCCAAGTCACTGTGAAATGTCAAGACTTTCTCTTGCATTCCTCCCCCTGTGCTCCACTAGATACAGCCTTTTCTATTTGAATATACCTAACCGTTAAGCGATTTCTAGACGGCGCATCACTTCCCCCAGGTGCCATGTTCTCTGTGTTATTTTGATCTTATCTCTAATCCCCCCCTCAGAGTTTCTCCCCCTTGGTTCTCTCCCACACACCTCCATGTTTTCTTTTCTGTATTCAGACCACAGCATGGTACCATCTTGCCCATTTGTTTACTGATATTTCCCATCTCCCTTTCTTTGTTATAAACAGAGAGGAAAAGGTTACTTTATCTGAGTCTGACTTAGAATATAAAAAGTTGGCAGATATTCTAATTGGTTTACTTATAGCTAATTATTTGGAATTATCTATAATATACATGTAAATGTATGATATATACACATATATAGCAATTATTTGTATACTCATAATATAATAGATAATATAGAAACACAATTTAAAAAAATATATAAAGCTCTCATACTTGCATATGTGAAGATCAGAGCAGTTAGGATTTTTTTATAAGTGTGTTGAGATTTAAACTCATCTTTTTTTAAAAAAAATCACTATCTTCTCAAAAAGTTAAGTAGAATAAAGTTATTTTATTTATTATTAACTTAATTATATTTAACTTGTGTGATTTTGTCTCTTGGATGGATTTGATCTCTGGGAATGTAAATCTTCACATACCGTTGAGTTTTCAAAGCTGAGTCAAGACCCTCAACCCCTAATTAGAAGCTAGCACTTTTGGAGGCTTAATCTCAATTGCCAGCCTTAATCTCAATTCTCAGCACCTATCAGCTCTATACCTTGATCCATCCTGCAGCTCCAAACCCATGATAAATCTGGCCTCAATAGTGAAGACCAGCCAGAATATTATGAGTCTCTAAGTCTACAAGCAAAGGAACCAGCGTATGAATGCTTAACTGTTGCAGCAGCAAGAATGTGTCTCATTGACAGTCCTTTAATAGTCATAGGAACTTGGTAGCAGATATAGCTTGATTTACATCCTTGGCTTCTACCTTCAGAGAGTCTCTACACCAGTTAGAGGAAAGGTGACAGAAGCATGCAAGGACTCCACCCTACTGCAGGTTACTTGAGAGATGTGGACTCAGCTGGGGATGGGAGAGGAGCATGGGAAAGAAATGTGTAGTATTATTGTTCATCTCCATTGTCAACCTGACTGGATTTTGAATCACCTAGGAGATTGGTAAGATATGCCTCTAGGTGTTTCTGTGAAGCATTTCCAAGGGATTAGCTGTTTCACTCTAAATACGGGTGCCTCTATCCCATGGGCTTGGAACGCTCATGGAATAAGAAGAGAAAGGGAAAATGTTAGCTCTCTCTCTCCTCCTCTCTCTCTCTCTCTCTCTCTCTCTCTCTCTCTCTCTCTCTCTCTCTCTCTCTCTCTCTCTCTCTCTCTCCCCTACCCCTCCATCATGTCATGAACCCCTCTGCCAAAGTTTTCTCACCATGACAAACTGAGCTCTCTGAAACTGTGAGCCAAATAATCCTTTCTCCTTTAGGTTATATCTGCCAGGTTTTTTTTTTTTTAATCACAGCAATGACAGAGCAACTAATGCCCACTGCTGTTGGTAAAGTCCCTTAAATAATCCTTCATCTAAACAAATATAATATCTAACAGTATTATATTTACTGAAACATCTCATCTGTGCAGCAAGAAGCTGAGAAGGTGGAGTTGGACAGAGCTCTCAATGTAAGAGTACTTACTGCTATTGAAGAGGACCTGAAGTCAAGGCCCAGCATCCATGTGGTAGCTCATAACTGCCTGTAAGTCCAGGTCCAGGAGATCCTCTGCCCGCCTCTGGCCTTTGTTGTCATCAGCATTCACATGTATGCACCCACACACAATCATATGTACATACAGATAATTGAAAACAAAAATAAATCTTAAATCATAAGATGGGGGTGGTAATCTTAATTGATAGATAATTTCATCTTGCTCTTGACTTATTGACCAGATGAAATTACTGCCTCCTAGGAAAAAAAAAGAGTAAAGAAGGAAAAACAAGACAAAAATTCACTGTAAAAATTGCAAAAAATTTTATCTCAGACAGAGTGCTGTGAGCAGCAATGGTGATTTTTATAAAAAGAGAATATCATAATGATTAAAACTCAAACATTTACAAAAACTAATTCATAGGCTTTGGTCTGGGATGCCCACAGTCAAAGCATAGGCATGTATCACCTTCAAATGAGAACAATAGCCTTGGTGGCAAATAAAGTGCTCAGACTCTAGTTGGAAATTTGAAAGTACATTATTATTAAGCCAATACATTATTACTTCATAAGAATAAAATCATGAACAGCTCAAAATAACTAAAGGGCTACATCTTAATAATAGCAAATCCCAATAGCAACAAATGCCTTATGCTCTATTAAAAACATATTCATGTGCTCTGAATTATATTAATAAATCATGTTATAAAAATGTTAAACAATGACTTATAAGTGCTTAAAGATAAAACTCAAATATACACACTATAATATTTACCTAGTACAATCTGCTTTTTTAAATTGAAGATTGTACCAGCAGCAATTCAATGAACTCAACACTAACACAGAAAATGAGGGACATTCAGTACTATTATTATTGTACTATAACTAATTTATTTCAATGACTAAACCATGCTTTTTGAGAATATGTTAGGCATTGAATTGGCTCTTTCAAAACACTACAAAGCATTATAAAACACTAAGGTAAAATTTCTAGATGGTGGCTAGTGGGTCGAGAATTATTAAATACTTTCAGCTCTTGACACAAAATATGACCCCAATTCACTAGAAGAAGAGAGTCTGAGAGTTCCTGAAGAACGCATAGCCCATTCTTGCCTGGCTTTCCCAGGAGCTGATGTTGTAGCTTGACCTTTATTTAGTGTGGTCATAAGAATATAGAGGTCAGGATTAGTCTAACTAGGATCTGTTTTTATTCAATGCTGAGTATCAAACCCCAAACCTCTCACGCAGGCAGCTAGACAGGCACTCTTCCATTGAGATACAGGCCCTCAGCAGATTTAGATAGCATCTTAACACCTGAATATCAGGTCATGTATATTCAAGAATAGAAGCCATAGAAAAACCCACTTTGACAACTTGCTTGCTGAGTGTGTCTCTTCCTCTTTGGTTTTATGCATTTGTATGAAGATCTTAATATTCAGAAGCTTGGTGCGTTAAAGAGCATAAGGTCACCCTCAGAGCTAAACACACATGGTGGATCAAGTCTGAACCTCTTTAAACTGCTGTACCTAGGAGGGCAGTTCAGGGAGGAGATACACTTGTCAATCAGTAGTTCAAGGAACAGTTGAGCATTGGCAAGGTTGTGGTCTTTGGGGCTGGACCCCTCCCTCATAATTAGCATCTTGTAAAATAGAGAATGGGAACTGTGACTGGCCAGGACAATGGGAGAGGCTGGAGTTATATGTCCAGTTCTGGGTCCCAGGGTGGGGGACATGATATCCTGAATAGTCCAGGTCCTTAATGCGTAACTACCTAAGTGTGTTTCTGAGAGCCCTAAATGTTACCAAAGTGGTGTATAACAGGATACATTCTGATAAAGAACACGGAAATTCCCTCAGCCCTCCTATAAGAGTCAATGTAGAGAGGTCTGTCTGTGAATCACCAGGTTGGGACAAAGCCCTTCAGGAAAAGCTCTAGAGGCATTAAAGGTAGTGTGTGGAAATGCTTTCCTAAAATGCAGATTGCCTCAGTGCTCTCTTGGGCCATGTTGAACCTCACCTCCTCAGGTATGCCCTCCCCTGCTCTTTAATAAGATCTATTTGCTTTCTACAGCATGCTCTGTGTGTCTCTGCACTCTTTGCACATAGAAAACAAGCACTCCAGAGTCCAGAGCAAGACCCAGTGAGAGTGGGATTTGTACAGCAGCCTTCACAAAGGGTGATCCTAAGACTCTTAACGTTAAGGCAACTCTGTTCTCTGACTACAACAGACGGGAGGTAGGAATTAAACAAATTAGCTTAAGACTCAAAAATGCCAAGGGCCCTATTAGGTTTAAGAAACTAATAGGGTATGTACTTGCACCATAAGCGCATGCACGTCTCTTGAAGAGTGCAAGTGTAGAAAGAAATTAGCTGTACAAGCTGCTGTAGTAAGACCATACTGAGCCCGCTTGATTCATAAAAGCTGACTTACGGGCTGATCTCATACCAAATGAAGCAGCTTTAAGAGAGGGGTTCAGATGGAAAGACAACAGGGTTACTGAAGAGCAGACATTACTTTTTATATCACCAAAGTGATTCGTGCTGTCTAAACAGGGATCTGAAAACCAGAAGCAAAACAAACCCTGTGTTTTCGGCCCAGGGCGGGGGTGGGGAGCACTTCAGAAGATGTTTCGATATCAAGTACAGACTTGCTGCTTCTGTGTGACTTTTACACACTTCGTTATTCTCTCTTTACGTCTCTGACTTCGTTATTCTAGCCGCTCCCTTTATCTCCTTAAAAGAATACAGTGTAATCAGTGTACCCATGATTCCACGGGCACCTAATTGAAAGCATAATCCGTGGCAGTTGCTGAAACTATGCCTAAGAGACAGGCTTTGAGCCACTGTGAGATGTGCTGGGGTGACAAAAAGATGACTGAAGTGTGACCAACCCCCAGAGGAAGGGACGGGGACTTGATGTTTTCATGAATACAGTCCTTTACTGTTAAATGAGTATTTCTTAAAGTAAAATAGAGATACGTGATTTTTTTTGTCATAAATTTGTTTCCCCATTCCACATTTTCATGGCGAAATCACAAAACGAGAGGCATCTGGTGATCTGTTTTCGTTGCTACGGGAATCAGAGGTTGTGATGTAGACACCTCACAATCATAGGCCAGTATAATAAACATATGGTTGGTAAGGATTTATGAATGCTGTCCACGCCTCAACTCCTCCAGAGGCGCCTGGAGCATGGTCCACACCCACCGCCTGGCCAGGAAGGGACCAGGCAGGGAAACGCCCCTGGTAAGCAGGTCCTAGCGGAGTGGCTGCTTCGGGGTTCCTAGGCAATTCTCTATCCTAGGAAACATCCTCCACACTGAACCCTCTGTCTGTCAAGACGCTCATGGGTGATGAGAAGTTTCCATTCTGCTATGTCACGGGGCTACTCGTGTCTTAATAATTGACTGGGTGGTTTAAATAAGCTGCCGCCAATTGTGTATATTTATTACAAAGCTGTTGGAATGCACACTCTACCCAAGTTCCTCTATTTGTATATGTGTGGCAGTAGAGATTGATCCCATAACCTTATATGTGTTAGGCAAATGATATGCCACTGAGCCATATCTCAACCTCTCATTATTTTTAAAAGTCACAATAGCAGCTACGGCAGCTACCACACCTAAAACTAGGAGACACCACAAGACACTTTATTTTGCAGATGAGAAACAAAATATAATGAGGTGAAGTCACTTTCTAAAGTCCTAACATTTATCGTGAGTGAGCTGGGATTTGAACCCACAAATATTTTATTCTGAAATTCCCATTTTTATTTAACTACTGTTCCAAGTTAGGGTTAAAATAATCGCTTAAATCAAGCATAAGTTATCTACGTGATGACCATGGTAGAGATGAAAAGATTTTTACAAAAGCCAGAGACAGGGGACATCTGCAGAGAAGTGGTATTTAACAAACATGACAATGCCACCACATATAAGAACTCTCACAGGTGGTGGCACCATGCAAAGACTCAAACAAGATGAAGCCAGCATGGATGGAGAGGGTTCCTGAGGCCCTGCTCCTAGCTGAGGAGTTTTGGGCAACTGATAGCTGCCAACGGACAGAGCATCAGCTGTCATCGTCCCATGCCTGTGCACAAACAGCATCACTCCATGAACTCAATGAAGAGCTCCGGAGTTTGGAAGGCAAGAGTGGTGGGTAGTGAATAAGAGGGAAATTAGAATGGGGTAGGCGTTGGACGGGAGGCAATGGTGGTGGGTTTTATCAAAATGCATCTATACATATGATGACTGTGAATTATCATATACATAATCATATACAAATAATATTTATATTAATATAAATAATCACATACATAATGAGTATTAATAATCATATACATAATCATATACAAATAATATAAATAATCACATAAAAGTATAGAGGCTGGAGAGATAGCTGGGCAGTTAGGAGAGCCCTTGCTGCTCTTCCACCAGACCCGAGTTTGATTGTTAGGGACCGCAGTGCCCTCCCTCTGTGGCCTCTGCAGCCAGCCAGCACCTGCACTGCATCTTGTTCTCCGCTGTGACAGCAGAAGCCCCCTGACTGGGGTGCTTGTGATCTTCTGAGCTGATCATGAAGGGGAGAACTTTGCTTTAACTGGCTTTCTCCCCATGATCACAATGCCACATTTCCCTCCCATCTTCCTGTACTAGGCACAGTGCTATCTATGAGAGAGACAGAAAACTCTCCGAGGCCTTTGGTTCTTTAGCTTCTTGCCTTACACCCCAGTTACAGGTTTCTTTTAACTCTGATTGATTTGCCAGAATGATTCTTCTACTCCTTAGGAGTGACCTGATGTACCCTTTCCCCCTGAGCTCATTTAAATATGCCACTTACCCATTGTGTTGTGGAAGTACTCCTGGCTTCTACTGGAGGCATTTTAATGAAATAATGAGATTAAAACTTTGAACTTCAATTCAATATGTTTTTACCTGGTGTCTTACCTATGAATTTATACTTACCTTCTGTTTTCAAAAAGACCTTTTTTTAAAAATGCATAAAAACTACTTTTAAATCCTGGATAACTGGTACTGATGAAAGTTATTGATTTCCTTAAAAAAAAAAAAGAACAGTTATGAATATGCATTTCAAGTCGTGAAATTTGCTGTTGAGTATCTGACATCAGAACCTCAAAACCGCATTGCACATGACAGCCACCAACTGTGACAAACTTAACTTCTCATGGGTATCTCCTAAAGTTTTAAAAGAAAAACTTCAAATGTAGACCTTTACAGTGGAGATTTCCTATCTGTGATTCTGGGTGTTCACAGGGACCCCTACCAGAGGTCTCTTAATGCATAATTATCTGCACTTTGGGTGGGTGAGGCATGCGGTTCACTTAGGGCGTGGTCACTTGCCCAGCTCACCACTGGGTCCTGCCAACCTCCCAACATGAGCATCTCATCATGTGTGACACACCGTCTACTTATTCCTAGGACCATTACTGCAATTACAGGAAATCTCACACTCTTAAGTGCCCTGCACATCCCTCTATATTCTGCTCTTTCCCACTCTGCCCAATTTTCATGCCTCCCTTCCAGCTAACACAGGCCTCCCACGCCTCCGCAGCCCACTGGCCTCCCCCGCAGGCCTCCCGCGCAGGCCTCCTGCGCAGGCCTCTGCAGCTCACTGGCCTCCTCTCTAAGCTGGAAAGCTCACTCAGAAGCCCATGTTGGCCCTGAGCTACTTTGCTCCTTCTGCTGTATTTTCTTTCTGCCTAGTGTCTGTAGGAAGGACGGGCATCCTTGGATCTACCGGGTCTGCTCTGTTAAACAGCTTATTATAAAGACACATCTGACCCATTAGCCCCATTAGCCACATCAGCCTGTCCGCGCCATCGCTGGGGCTTCTCTGAAATGATCCGGCAAACTCTATTGTTCTTTGTGGCGCTTAGCCCCCTCCATGGACTTAGTTACTGCCTGCCATCTTCTAGCTTCCCCCTTCCAGTACGTTCCTCTTTTATCGTTTCTGCTCCGGAACGTCTGGGATTTCTTTACTTCTGTTGCAAAGCCTCCTTGGGGTGCTCAGTTAGTAGATTTCTCCTTCGCGTTCTTCACTGCTCCCTTCCCCCAGATCAGTTTGTATTAAGAATACTTGAGACAGCCAATACCAGCTTTTCTAACCTCTAACACAAAGAGGCACTGAGTGTATTTCATAGATCCTCTGACTTAAGAGAATCTTTAGGGAAAATGATCTTTTGGTCCTTAGGAGCAAACTACAATCCCCTTTGGATTCGAAGTTAAAATAGTTCTCTTAAGGCAATCAAACCTCATCACTTAAAAAAAGAAAATAATTATAATAATAATAACAGTGGTGGTTACTACACAGAACATCAAACTTCTCAATTATTGGAGACCACAATCCTGCCAACGGGACACTGGAGGGAGAGCCCGCACAGGCAGCTGGTGGAATGCCTTGGCAGCCTCCTCTGTGGAGCTCCACCCCCACCTCCAAAACCTGCTGAAGCGGTGAGAAGCCTGGTGTGGATGGCACTGCACGCCCAACTCCAACCTGGGCTGTTAAGGCTGCTTTTGATAATCCTCTCCAGCAGCCCCCAGGCAGGAACTTCAAAAGATCACATCAAAGGGTCCAGTCACAGTGGAGGGAGCTCTGCAAACCTGGTGGCTGAGTTTCTCTTCAGGCTCAACAACAAACACACGTCTCCAGGCCTTCCCCGGAGGAGGAAAGAGATTGTGTTAAAAATTCTAGGCTGGCATCCCTGAGGGAGAAGAACACACACACACATACACACACACACAGAAAGAGAGAGAGGGAGAGGGAGAGGGAGAGAGAGAGAGAGGAATTGACTAAGTGTAAGTGGCTCCTTCCAATCATGCATTTCTGAGACCTGAAGGGCTGTACTAACAAATTAAAAGAAGAAAACACACACTCAGGAGAGAAAAGTTTGACCCATGCTTTAAAATGCAAATAACAGAAGCCAAGGAGGATGGAATGAGCAAAAGCAGTCTAGGTGACACAAGAGACAAGCAATTAATGAAACTGCGGGCCACAGGATCAGCTGCCTGCTGACTTTTGCAATTGAATTAAAACTATCATAAGAATAATACAAGGGCCTGCCCTTGTCCTCTTGTCTATGTGTTTATTTAATTTTCTGTCCAACTGACTCTCAAATAAATTGGAAACAGCTGCCATTTTTTTTTTTGATTCAGTAGCTCCATTACCCCCTTGTGACATCATTCTGGGCACGAACACTAACAATAGGTCATTATGTAGCAATTACTTTATTGATTTATGGAAGTTTTTAAACTCCTTCAGGAATATGCACATTCAAGGGGAAAAAAGAATCACTTCTATACTCCAGTTAAGGAGAAAACCGAAACTGCAAGGCTGGCATAGTGGGACTCAGACAGGACCTTCCTTACAAAGGAAAATATGGGAATAATTTGTTTGGGTTTTCCTTGCATAAAACAGAAATGGGGAACGTCTATAAAGCCTAAAAGTTATAGTCCCTGTAATTTCATGAAGTAACTAAGTAAACAGATGACCAAAGTGCAGCTGCTATGTAATAGGAGGGGTCCATGGGTAACAGAAAGTGCTTGAAACAAATTAACAGTGTTCAAACAGGCATGATGAGCTTGCAAATAACATTTCAAAAGTGCCAAGGCGTGAAAACTGGACTCTCTCCCCAACCCCACCTACCCCTGCCCACCCACTCCTGCCCCATTCAAATGGACACTGTGAGACTCTGTGCTGAGGTTCAGTGCCTGCTCCTCATCAGTTAGCGGACCATACTTTTAACTGCCTCGCAGTTTTTAAGCTTCATGTGCTGCCCCCATACAAATGAGCATTTCTCCTCTTGTAAGCGGATGCCTCCATCTCCTGTTCCTCTGGTTGGCTGGACTTGGATCTAGAGGTTTAAAAAACAAATCTAAAGGAATATGTAGTCACTAGCACTAACTAAATGGGAAGATTTTAACCCAAGGAGGCAAGAGAAGGTGAGCATCTACATTTAAAGGAAACTTCTAAAAATTCTATCAGCCTTTGATTTTAAGAAAAGCAACTTACCACTCTGCCTAGAACCTGTCCCTGAGATTGCCCACCTAATAACCAAGTTTCTCTGCTGATCTGCAGGGCATTCTACAGCTGAGAAGGAATCTGCTTAGGGCCATTCCCAAGTGCAATCTACAGATGAGGAGGGGTGTGGCAGGGAGGTTCTGCTTGCTGGGACAGGCTTGAGCCTCTCCTATGGATTGTTCCAAGTCCCATCATGAAGGGGGCTCGAGGGAAACACTAGAGAATAGTCCTGCTCAGGAAATTCGTCTTTGTGTGAGTAACTACAACATATGTCAGCCATCTATGATAACCTACAACTATGAAGACAAATGATTGGTTTTAGCATGGGTATCTTTTTGTTGTGTGGTATATGTGTGTGTATACAACTGTGTTTGTGTGTACACATTCTTATGTGTGAGTGTATGCATGTGTGTGTGGATAAGTGTTTAGAAGTCAGAGGACAACCTTCAGTGTTCTACTCTTGCAGGACCCAAATTGGTTCCCAACTCCCATGCGATAGCTCCCAATAGCTGTGGGTGCAATGCCCTCTGCAGACACTGTATACAAATGTGCATACCTCACACACACTTTAAAATAAAACACAAGAAAATAACTTCATCTTAAAAGTAGTATTTCTAAACTACAAAGATCAGGAGGGTAGAGAGTAAAGGGGAATCTTCCTTTGAGATGACCCAGTTCTTTGACATCTTCTTGAAGGAGGTGAGTCTGGAGCTGGGTCTTACAGAGGTTTTAGCTATGGCACGCTAAACACAAAGGGAAGAAGACATTCTGTGGGAATGGAAGAGCCATGGCAAAGAAATGGTCAGAGCAGGGATGAAGCTGCATCTCATGAGGCTGAATGGGGGAGTGTGTTAGAGACAAGGTAAGACCTTACGCACAGGGTGCAATAATTATTAGTGTTAGTGGGTAAAGGGGTCTACAGTAGTTTATTTTTTAAAGAAATGCATAATTAAAATCCCTGCCTATGGAAGGTTGGTATGTTAGGTGTGTGGGGAGAACACCAGGGAGTAGAAGACCCAAGACAGTCAACTCAGTCAAGGAATGAAGAGGCAGTACTTCAGGACAGTCTACTGACCATGGGAAGGGGCTCAAAGCCAGCAAACCCAACATGGAACCGTCTACTGACCATGGAAAGGGGCTCAAAGCCAGCAAACCCAACATGGAACCGTCTACTGACCATGGGAAGGGGCTCAAAGCCAGCAAACCCAACATGGGACAGTCTACTGACCATGGAAAGGGGCTCAAAGCCAGCAAACCCAACATGGAACAGTCTACTGACCATGGAAAGGGGCTCAAAGCCAGCAAACCCAACATGGAACAGTCTACTGACCATGGAAAGGGGCTCAAAGTCAGCAAACCCAACATGGAACAGGCTACTGACCATGGAAAGGGGCTCAAAGCCAGCAAACCCAACATGGGACAGGCTACTGGTCATGGAAAGGGGCTCAAAGCCAGCAAACCCAACATGGAACAGGCTACTGACCATGGAAAGGGGCTCAAAGTCAGCAAACCCAACATGGAACAGGCTACTGGTCATGAAAAGGGGCTCAAAGCCAGCAAACCCAACAAGAAAGAATGAATAGTTCATGAAGGCGGATTTGACATGGGCAATCAAATAAGAAAAGTGAAGCAATAAAAATAAACTGCCAGATGAATGTCCCGGAGAATTAATTGGACAGTTGAGTCACTGGGAAAGGAACACAGAAGGAGAGGGAAGTCTATTTCATTGAATTCAAGGCTTAAGTGTCCCACTGGACATAAAGCCAAATGAAAACATCTAGTTAATAATTGGATGTAGAAGGTTCACAGAAGCTCAAGGTTTGAGAAGTATGCCTTTTCATTTAGCAAATATTTATCAAATATTCATCAAATATCACTTCTGAACTCATGCGATGTGATTAATCTCCAAAATAAAGAGATTAAAGAAACATAATCTCTGCCCTGCAAATATTATTTCCAGTGCACAAGATAGAAATGTATCTACTTGGGGTTTATATTTTGTAATTAGAACAATACAATATTTTGTAGTATGAATGTGACGTGCTCCCTGCAGGCTAATGTATTAAATACTGGGTGCCCAGATGGAGGTGCTGTTTGGGAACATTATGAATTCTTTGTAGAGTGGAGCCTCAGCAGAGAGAGAAAGAAGCTCACTGCGGGTGGGCTTGAAGTTTTATAATGTACCCAATTTGATGTGCACTGTCTGACAGTAGACGGGACACGACCAGCCAGCCACTGGCTCCTACCAACAGAAATGCCTACCTACTATGATGACCAGTATCTCCTTGAACTCTAAGCCAAAAAGGACGTTTCTTCCTTAAATCTGTTTATTGCCAGGTATTAGGTCACAGAGCAGCAAAGCACTCACCTAAATACAGTGATGAGAAGCAGGAGTGTCGTGAGAGAACGTGGCCACGTGGTTGATGAGAAGCAGGAGTGTCATGAGACAATGTGGCCACGTGGTTGATGAGAAGCAGGAGCATAGTGAGAGAACCTGGCCATGTGGTTGCCATGAAGACTTTAATTTCATGTACTTGTAGAAAAAAATTAAAATTCTTTAAAATTTTATTATATATCATATATGTAATATATCTCATATAACTTATATATATTTATCAGTGTTCACCTGTATGTATGCATGTGCACCAGTTACATGTCTGGTGCCCACCAAGGCCAGAAAAGGGTAGCAGATCTCCTGAAACTTAGTTATATATGGCTATGTGTCACCATGTGGATGCTGGGAACCAAACCCAGCTCCTTTGCAAGAGCAGCCAATGTTCTTGTCCACTGTATCATCACTCCAGCTCCAAAGTAAAATACAATTGAAATCATATTCAACCTTGCAGTAAAAAATACCAAAGATTTAGGAAGAAATGCAATGAAGGGATCCTATGAGGTGAAAACAGAGGGTGGAGGCCTGTGTCATTTTATGAGTTGGGCCAGTCAGATAGTAATTTTTAAAGCATTTCTTTTCAAGTTGACCTACAGAACTGACATAGTAACAATCAAAACCTCAATAAGACTTTTGTACAAATTGCTAAGCTGTTCCCACACTTATGAGAAAATGGAAAGGATCTAGGAAGTCATGGGCGTTTTGGAAGAACAAGTCTTTCCCTGGTGGATTTCTGCATTTGAGGCACTGTACAAGATGAAAATAAAGTCACAAATGAGAAAATCAATAAAAGACACACACACACACACACACACACACACACATACACACACACACATACACACACACACACCACACGTGAGATGTCTTGGTCAGGGATCCATTGCTGTTGAAGAGACACCATGACCAAGGCAACTCTTACAAAGGAAACATTTACATGGGAGGCTTACTTACAGTTTTCAAGGGTTCGTCCATGATCATCATGGTGGGAAACAGACAGACATGGAACTAAAACAGTAGCTGAGAGCTTTACATCCTAATCCATAGGCAGCAAGGAGAGAGAGAGAGAGAGAGAGAGAGA
>NW_022196903.1:137501205-137505057 GCF_008632895.1 Mastomys coucha | reverse complement strand
GGGAGAGGGAGAGGGAGAGGGAGAGGGAGAGGGAGAGGGAGAGACAGAGACAGAGAGAGACAGAGAGAGAGAGATAGAGAGAGACAGATACAGAGAGACAGAGAGACAAAAACAGAGACAGAGAGAGACAGAGACAGAGAGAGAGAGAGAAAGCACTCCAAGCAACTCACCTTCTCCTATCTCCAATAAGGCCACACCTCCTAATCCTTCCCAAACAGTTCACTAAATGAGGATCAAGCAGTGAAACATATGAGCCTATGGAGGCCATTCTCATCCAAACCAGCATAGATATCTAGAGGTGAAAGAACTTCACATCATAGAAAACCTATGAAAATAATTCAAGATATATCATATGTCTAAATTTCAAATACAAAACTTCTGAAAGAGAACATAAACGAAAACTTGCATGAATCCCTTAAATGGAGCATTGGAACCCTGGGCATTATATGAAAGGTTCAGCATGTTATTAGAATGTTTTCTGGGTTAGAGAGAGAGCTCAGTGGTTGGGAATGCTTACTAATCCTGAGAGAATCAAATCTGGTCACCAAAACCCATGGCAGGTGTCTCATGGATGCCTGTACCACTAACTAGCCAGGGGGTCTCACACCCTTTTCTAGCCTTCAGAGGCACAGGCTCTCACATATACATATCCACAGACACCGAAATATACACATAATTAAAATGAAAAGAAATCTAAAAATAAATAAACCTGATGTATTCAACAAAGAACTCACACAAAATATGAGACTCTTTGAAGAGTTCTTTTATATTTACATTTGTGCGTGAGGGTGTGAGTACAGGAATGCAGGTGGCCTTGGAGACAAGAAGTGTCAAAGCCTCCTGATGTGGGTGCTCAGAATCAAACCTGGGTCCTCTGCAAGGACAACATGTGCTCTTAGACTTTGATCCATTTCTCCCGCCTCCAGACATGAAAACATTCCTAGATAAACAATGAACAAACATGTTTGAAATGAAAGCAACCTTGAAACGTTCTATCAGAGCGGAGAGCCAAATGGCCTGGAAACATATGCAATGGGTTCAATATTGTTATCACCTAGGAAAGCCCATGTTGGGGGGAATCTCGGTGACACCCCGTGCCTCCAGAGTGACTGAAATAAAGGCTGACGATGTCAAGTGGTTGTGAGCGAAGCCGACGAGACACAGATGCACCCATTTGCAGGTCGTCTTGGCACCACCGACAGCACTGAGCATTTTCACACCCTGTGACTCAGAAATCCCACGCCCAAAGAAGTGGCTCACCGAGGTCTAAGCACACACCTTCAGAAGGCCAGAATGCCCCCAAGAGCAAGAAGCCCGGAACAGCCTGCGGGCTCAACACGCAGTCCGAGTGAGATGTGCATGGTGGTATGTTTTTACAGTGAAGTAATCTACAGAAAGGGATGATGAGACAGACTACTGGAACATACAGGGCAATGAGTCCATGTCTAAGACTTAAAATTCCAACCTCAGGAAAAAGGAACTGAGACAAGAGTATCTCTAAGCACCTAAGAGTGCGTTTTCAACAGGAGTACCAGAACAACTCAGATACAAAAAGACTAATTTGATCCAAATTCATGCTGTATTAAAAATTAATATAAAATAGATTTGCCATATACCATTGGACATAAGTGTTATCCTGTAAACTGTAAAACTTCTAGAGGAGGACACAGAAGAAAATCTTTCTGACTGAAGATTGGGCAAAGACCCCTCCAGTGTGACATCAAAACAAAATGTAGAAGAGAAAAACAGGAAACTATATTTCATCAAAATTATAAGTTGTGATCTTCTAAAGATACTAAATATTAAAAAAAAAGTTGGCAAGCCATAAGTTTGAATACACTATTTGGAAGGTATGTCTGATGAAGTACTTGTACCAAAATACATAAGGAACCTTCAACTCAATAGTAGAAGAAAAAAATAAAAACCATAAAACTAAATGAAGGGTTTCAACAAACCCTTCACATAGCAAGGTATGTTGACAAAAAATAAGCACAGGAAAAGAATCTGCTGATATTAGCCATCAGAAAAGCCCTTAAAAACAAAAACACCCCCTCCCACTTATAAAAATGGCTAAAATTAAAAATACTAACCATACCAAGGAATGACAAAGAAAACTGCAGAAGGGAGCCTTTCATATGCAGGTTGGTAGGAATGATTACACAACTACTTTTGACAGTTTAATTTAAAAACAATTATGTAAACATAGCATGTGATCAAGCCTCTATGCATGTAGATATTCACCCTTGAGAACAACACACACCATGTCCACTATGCACATCAACATGCATATTTACTCATTCAGATGTCCACCCAGGAGAGCAACAGGATAATGCCTGCTGCTGCTTCATTTGTAAAAACCCCACAGCAAGTCAGCTCAACTATCATCCACATGTTTACAGAGTCTGTGCATATATGTGAGGTCAGATAGCTACATTATGAATCCTACTCACAAGAGGCAACACAAGGAATGAAATACTGAAATGCAGTGAACCCCAGATGAGGAAGAAAGTAATTGTGTGGAACAAAGGAAGCAAGACAGTGCCAGTTGTGCTCTGTGACTCCATCACAGACAGCTCAGCACTGTTGGTGCTCACCTGGATTGACGGCAGAGAGGGTGGGAAGGGGAATGAGGTGCAGGAGGACAGATCTCTTCTCATCTTGGTTGGGTTGATGCCTTTCATGACTATACACCTGCCACAACTTAGAAAATTGTCTAGTGTGCATTTGTGGGGCTCTTTTAAAACTGTCAAGGGGATAAAATAAATTTGTAACTTAACAGTTCTTCAAAGGGAAATAAAGGCCACCTTTGTATAGCCTCGTACAGGTATACAAACTCGCATGCACCATAGACATGGACACACACATTCTCAGACACGCAGACACACAAAGACACACACTCTAGTTTTGCGATGTTCCTGTGTTTGAGGAGCAGTTCTGCTAAAGCCCTAGAGTCATGCGCATGGGTCAGGTGCCCCGCACCTTGAGTAATTCTAAGGGCTGCCCTTGAGAAGAAGCAACAGAGCAGAATGTGAGAGAAGAAATCAGAAGAACTATGAGGACCACACTCCTACAGAAGCAGGTGATTTGATTCCGCCATTCCAAATGGGTCAGCAGCTGACCGGACACCCACATGCCATGGGTGCCATGTAAACCACGGGACCCAATTTACTCTCTTCTTTCTCACTCCTCCCTCCTGTCTGACTTATTTTCATCCTTTGTCCTGGTACGTCTGTTGTTGTGAATGCTATTAATTAACTCTATTCATTCTTAAGTTGACCCAGGTAGCCCTCAAATAATAAAGGCAGAGTCCTATGGATTTATTTCATCAGTTTTAGCACAATTACTGGGTGATTTCCCCCAATCTATTTTTCGATGAGCTAGACTGATAGTCCCCAGCTGTGCTCCCCAAGTACTTGCTGTTTGAGTCTTGCCTGGGTTATTTCTGCTCCATCAGTCTGTCCTCAGGAAGCATGTCTCCAGGTCCATCCCATCTGCCCCATCACTCTGCCCTCAGGAAGCATGTCTCCAGGTCCGTTCCATCTGCCCCATCACTCTGCCCTCGGGAAGCATGTCTCCAGGTCCGTTCCATCTGCCCCATCACTCTGTCCTCAGGAAGCATGTCTCCAGGTCCGTTCCAACTGCCCCATCACTCTGTCCTCAGGAAGCATGTCTCCAGGTCCGTTCCATCTGCCCCATCACTCTGCCCTCGGGAAGCATGTCTCCAGGTCCGTTCCATCTGCCCCATCACTCTGCCCTCGGGAAGCATGTCGCCAGGTCCGTTCCATCTGCCCTCGGGAAGCATGTCTCCAGGTCCGTTCCATCTGCCCCATCACTCTGCCCGCGGGAAGCATG
>NW_022196903.1:137496856-137500144 GCF_008632895.1 Mastomys coucha | reverse complement strand
TCTGTCCTCGGGAAGCATGTCTCCAGGTCCGTTCCATCTGCCCCATCACTCTGTCCTCAGGAAGCATGCCTCCCGGTCCAGTCCATCTAATGAAGACCTCCTGTTCTTCTGTCTCCTTTCTCTTCCTTCCTTCTCTTCTCCTCACAGTCCCTACCTACTTATGTCCCCCATCCCAGTAACAGAAACCCCACCTATTCTCCCCAGTAATTGGCCATAGCCACATCTATTTAATAAATACATTATACTAGGGAACAAGGTTTACACAACAAAGGCCAATGTATATGAGAATTCATTCCTCTGGGGGCAGTCAGATCTTGGGGTTCAGAATTTGGTAACTGTATATACACTGCACTAGTCCAAATCCCTACAATATCTATTCTGATGGATTAAACAAGAACCTCTCTCCTGGGCCAGGACTTTGTTCCTAAACATAAACCCTCTTTCCTAAGCAGAACATTTATGATTACATTGATTCCTCTTCCTCCAAGTCTGCTCCGGTTCCTCCTCTGACTCTTCCCCCTTCTCTCCTTCAAAGCAGATTCTCATGTAGTCCATCCTGGGCTTGAGCCCATCCTGTACCCTACAGTGAACGTTGGCCTTAAACTGCTAATCTACCTCTTATATCCTGAGACTGCAGCCATGGACAACACTCAGCTCATTGTCACCCTCTGGCTGTATACCTACTATGTGCATATGCTTCATGACTAGAGCGCAAGTGCCCTCTCTGACACACCTACTATATTCCTACCAGACATGCCCTAGATGGGACAGAGAGAGCCTTTACCTCCAACTTGTGGGACAGTAGGGATAAGAAAAGAAGCAAGAGAGATCGGGGTTAGAACTGAGCCCAGGCTAAGGAGGATCTGAAAGTGGAGGCATAAGAAACAATGTTAGCCAGGAGTCTCTGGGTTTAAGAGATCAGAATAATGTGCTCGAAGAGGAGAAGTGGAGACATTCAATAAAGTCACAGACAAAGCTCATTAACTTTGGATACACAGAGTGCAGGAGTTTATATGTGAAGTCCACAAATAAGAGAATGTTTGAGGCGTTGCTATATGGCTGGGCCTGATTCAATAGAGACATTTGTGCCATGTTTCCTCTCAATGTGATTTCCAGCACACACCAATGAGAAGCATGTCAGACCTTGTTTGCATTACACAGGTCTGAGCTGAGGGTTGTCCAGACAGGCACTGAGCTAAGGAACTTGACGGGAAAAAAAGATACTAGGGGCTAGACACAGACACATTGAAGGGGATAAAGGGGTGCTAAGGAGATAGAGAATGTCCTGAGAATCAAAAGTACAAAGCAAATAGCAGAGATATTGTTGCTTAAAGCAACAGACCTGCAAATTAAGAGAATGCACTAAGAGCTTCTAATGCTGGGATGGCACGTGACTATTGAGAGAAGAACCCCCTAAGTAAGCAATGTCAGTGCACCCAGGCCACCTGCCCTCTGACTTCCCACAGACCCTGCCTGGGCCAGCAGATCCTGATGAAGACACAGGTGCAGGGAAGGCAATGGCTGCCAAAGGGAGAATGAGGAATCGTGGAAAGCTGTTACAGTGTTGCATACACTTCCTGTTTGGATACCTTCCAATCTACACCCCCTGCCTGCCAAAGATGAATAAGGTGATACAATGTTACTTAAGGCGTAAAACTAGAGAGGTTAAAGAGTCATCAACATGTTGATTGAAGAGACTCTATGGTGACCTGCTCCAGAGGTAGAGATCCATATGTAAACATCAGCTGGCTACAACTCAAGTCAGCCAAATATGCCAGTCCAAGAACTGTGATTAACTACCAATATCACACACACATTTGCATAGATTACACACATATATACGTTTATCAAATCTGCTTGTGAGTCTAGTACTTCCCTTACTATAAAATGAAGAACTCTCCCCCCAAAAAATCAATAAAGGTGGTGTTGGATAAAAGTGGAGAAAAAGAAACAGTTCGAATTGAGATAGCAAAGTTCCCGGGATGCTCTCTGCTCCCATAATAAAAGTGAGCCTACTCCTTGTGTAATCTTCTCCAGACCCTGAGCTCACCATGCGACTCGCTTCTGACCAATAGATAATTACAGCAATAATTACCCCATAGGGCTTGGTTGTAGAAAGTCTTGTAGCTTTGGTGTGCTTCTCTTGAAACTCACTTTCTGACTAGAGAGCTCCCCTTAGAATGTAGCCTGCTCATGAGAGTCCCAGGTCAAGGGCTGTCAGCTGATCTCCCCAACAGCAACCGGTCAGCCTGCAGTGAATGAGCCAATATAGGAATTCTAGTCTAGTCTCTTTTCCATGCCATAGCAATCTCCGACATCAAGTACAGCAGCACCGTCCAGCTGAGTGCAGTCAACCCAAAGACAATAATGTGAGCAATAATGAAATTATTACTCTTTAACCCAAGGAGATTCTATAATTGGTTTTTTGTAAGAATAAACAAAATAACTTCTCAACCTCTCATAGTGACAATGTACCAGCTAGACATTACTGAGTAACAAATTACCCTCAAGATTTGGCCATTTAAACAATATTACATCAAACGTTTCTCATGAGCCATATAGCAAGTATTTTAATCTTTGTGAAGCATTAAGTTTCCTTCCCAAGTACTCATTTCTAGCTCTGTGGGATGGGAAGAGCCACAGACAGCAGAAAGACAAATGGACATGGCTGGGTGCCAATAAAACTTTATTCACAAAAACTGGCAGCTGGTTCATTGGCCATCATTGTCAACCTCTCTTTTGAAAGTATAACAGGGTATTATTGGTCACTATCCTATAGGTCAGATGGATTGTTCTGTGTATGCAGCCAGGTTTAGCTGATCTCAGCTTGGCTCTTTCATGCACCTGCCATCAGCTGGCAGGTTAACAAGGAGCTGGCTGGCCTCCGTGGCCTCCCTTACATCTGCTGTCTTTCTGGCTGCCAGCTGGAGTGATAGGGGTGGCCGGGCCACACGTCTCTCATCATCCATCAGGCCCGTCCAGGGTTGTTCACTGAGTAGTGGCACAGATCCAAAAGAATAAGCAAAACTACCGAGACCTTTGAGGACTCTATCAGAATAGGTACATCCCCGAGCTGTTGCATTCGGTTGACCAAAGTAAGTCACAGGATCAGTCCGTATAGTGTACGGAGAACGAGACGCATCACTTTGGTGAGAAAATGGCAGTCACCACTCAAAGGGTGGGGACGCAGGAAGGAGACCATGATTACAAGTCATTGGGTTGGTGAGATGGCTCAGCGGGGAAGAGCACCGACTGCTCTTTGGAAGGTCATGAGTTCAAATCCCAGCA
>NW_022196903.1:137496461-137496687 GCF_008632895.1 Mastomys coucha | reverse complement strand
AAAAGTCATTGAGCTAGGATTCCAAGTGGGACTTGGTCTTCTTTCTCCCTCCCTCCCTCCCTCCCTCCCTCCCTCCCTTCCCTTCCTCCCTTCCCTTCCTCCCTCTCTTCTTCCCTCCCTTCCTTACTTCCTCCCTTCTCTCCTCCCTTCCGTCCTTCCTCCCTTCCGTCCTTCCTTCCGTCCCTCCTTCCTTCCTTGCTTCCTGCTTTTCCTCCTTCCTTCCTTC
>NW_022196903.1:137487245-137496368 GCF_008632895.1 Mastomys coucha | reverse complement strand
TTCCGTCCTTCCTTCCGTCCCTCCTTCCGTCCTTCCGTCCCTCCTTCCGTCCCTCCTTCCTTCCGTCCCTCCTTCCTTCCTTGCTTCCTTCCGTCCTTCCTTCCGTCCTTCCTTCTGTCCCTCCTTCCGTCCCTCCCTCCTTCCGTCCTTCCTTCCTTCCTTCCTTCCGCCCTTCCGTCCTTCCGTCCCTCCTCCCTTCCTCCCTTCCTTCCTTCCGTCCTTCCTCCCTTCTCTCCTCCCTTCCGTCCTTCCTTCCGTCCTTCCTTCCTTCCTTGCTTCCTTCTTTTCCTCCTTCCTTCCTCCCTTCTCTCCTTCCTTCCATCCCTCCTTCCGTCCCTCCTTCCGTCCCTCCTTCCGTCCTTCCGTCCTTCCTCCTTCCTCTCCTTACTTACATGCTAAGGGTCAAGCTTTAGGCATCTTTGCTAAACAACTGCCTATCACTGAACTCTACTCTTAACCCTGTCTTTTGTTCTATTAATGAAGGAAATTAAATTAGAGAAAGGGTTAATGAACCCAATTTGTTATTGTATGCTAGGACATCCCTGGAAAATGAAAGGCATCTCATTAGCTGTGTCACAATGGGTGACATTTTCCTGGTCCTCTTCACAGTCTCTGAGGGACCAGTGGGGTTTCCTGCTACTACTATGAGAATGTCCCCTCCACAGCCAACCCTGCCAGTTATCCTTCCAAGGCTCAGGCCATAAAGGTAGAGCTAGGATGAGAAGTACCTATTGAGTACTCGGGTCACCAAAGCAGCAGCATCTACCCACGAATCCTCTCCTTGTCCTGCTCCAAGAATCTTAATTCCTAACTTAGCATATCTTAAAGCGAAAATGTCTCCCGACATCTGCAGCCTTTGGTCACATGCCATAAATATGGTATGGCCTGGTGATAATGGGTCCAGGGAGAACGGCTCTGACCCAAGCATTGGAGCAAAAACTTGCCGTAAACACTTAGAGGGAGGTGGCTACAGGCTACAAATTACTCACCAGCTGCCACGGTTACAGACAGTACCCCACTCATCACTTCAGAGTCCAGAGGGACTTACGGAGATGTCTGGGCCAAAACCTTCCTGTTCTCAACTGTTGTGGTGCTGGAAAACCAGCAGAAATATCTTCCCACCCCTATTTAATAGTTTCTCACAATGATACAGCCCTTTATCCAGTTCCATCTCCTATTTGTAGTTTAATAGCTTACAAAAATAAGATTTCCATCCTGCATTTCCCAATAGATAGGACTGACTCGGGCCAGAGCATATGTTACAAGAAGCTCATTGCTAACTGCACGAACTTAACTACAACCTGTCCCAGAATCTGCTTTCTACCAAACTTGGCTGCGTTTCATTAAGCTTGTAAGTTGTTCTAATATTTTGCTTATGTTCTGTGGGGGTGGGGAAGAAAGAGGCTCTAAAATGTCTTCATGGTTGATTCAGAAGCCTGTACTTCACTTCTTCTACTCCTTCCCAATTCAAAACCTTCAGAAGCCAACTCTGTCTCCAAGGCACTAACGACACTCCTGATCGTACCTGAGGCTGACTCTCTAAAGCCCTGTCAATAAACTGAGCCAGGGGCTCTAAAGTACATAAGCTCCAGAGATAATGCTTCCCTAATTCATGTCTATTCTCATGACTCCCCATAAGTCGATACTGCACTAAGGAGAGACCTTTCTCCACCACCCACACAGACATTTCTGGAGTCTACCTGTTCTGGCTCCTCCATGAGTGATCATCTTGTCTTGTCCTCCACAGTCCTATGGCTACACTCATATATGTTATAGCAAATGTTTACTGTCATCTTTGCATTATATAATCTTGTGTTTCCTAGGCCAAATGTTACTTCATAACCTTTACCTTTGATTCCCCTATTGTGAATACAATTAGTATCTACCAGGTTTCAGTACTATCTATACATGAGTTATACCATGTCCCCCTTTCTCCACAGGAAACCAAGTTTCCCCAACTTAAGGCATATCTTTAACATATTTTTCTTTAACCATTTCATTTTCTAGAGCAAGATCTATGAAGGACCCCTATAATTCCCACTGTTTTTTGTTGACATAGCAGCAACTGTACCAAACATGGGCATAAGAGTCTCAGGAGAAAGTAGAGCCCACATGTCTACAGTCGTGTGGGAGGTGTCAAAGCAAAATTGTTAATAATCTCCCCAGGGTTTCAGCTCTTGTCCTGATGCCGTTGTAATTTCTTTGTGGGTAAAATATTTCACTTCAGGTTTCAAAGCATGAAATAAATAGCAAGGTGCCTTAAGTCACCTCATCAGAGTCTAGTCTTGTCACTCAGATCTGCAGGTTTCTTTCACACATAACCTGGTTACAAGAGGACACATGCCCAAATGAGACACCATTGCCACATGTAGCTGGGATATAACTTCTTGACCCAAAAGACCAAACACAACAAGGTGTTGTCTCACACCTACCTTGTTTCTCCATCTTAAGATAAGCATTCTTCTTTGATGGTTAGTTTTGGTAGTTACCATGATATCTACAAATGACCCCAGCTGGGCTATCTCAGCATAGCCCTTCCCTGGGAAAGGCTCGCCCACTATCTTGTTTGGCTGGAAAGATCTCTGCTGCCTATGTTATCATAACACTAACATCTAAATTCATACAAAGTTCTGTTTATTTTACCTCTGAAGTGCATGTAGGGTCAGAATACATTTCCAGTATTTCTGCCACCACTACCCTCCATTTTAAACTGATATCATCCCAACCCTAAACCATTGAGAGAGCTGCCTAACCCCTATTTGCCTGTTTCCTCTGGCTGCTCATGTTCATTATCCACTCCCAAGTACCTGTTTGTTTGTGTTTGTTTAAGAGGGTAGCTTGTCCTTTTTATTGTTTCATTGTGGAAGCACTTTATGTTCTGAATATAAATGTCCTTTTCAAAGTCTACAGTCAGTCATGAATTTGCCTCCTTGAATGTATGAGCAAATGAACTCTTGTTGCCTCTTATGGATTCCCACGGTCACTGAGCTCCTTCAACAGGTAATCGAACTAATGAGTTACAGATCCAGGGTCTGAAACTGGGTCTATCAAGTGAACCCTTCCTAGCGTGTCCTTTCATGGCCATTCTACACACACACACACACACACACACACACACACACACAAAACCATGTCTTTAAGTTTGCTGAAACATCTTAAAAGTGTGTGTTTGTTGCATGTCAGATGGGGAATGGAAAGTTAGAGAAGGAATGATCACATAGAGACAGTTGATTTCAAAACAGATAAGACATGCAATGCTATGCCTGATTGATAGTTATATCAGTAGCTCAGTATGTCATCTATTATCTATCTATCTATCTATCTATCTATTGATCATGTATCACCTATTTATCATCTACTATCTATCATCTATCTATCACCATCTACTATCTATCATTTATCAACTACCTATCATCTGTCTATCATCTATTATCTATCATCTATCATCTGTCTATCACCTATCATCTATCTACCACCTATCTATAATCTATTTATCTTCTGTCATCTATTTATCCTCTACCTATCATTTATCTATCATCTATCACCTATATTTCACCTATCTATTATCTATCATCTATCTATCATCTATCTACCTACTACCTACCTCCATGGCACCTATCAATCACCTACTTACCTATCGTCTATTGTGCATTCATCTGTCACCTGCCATCTATCACTCCCCATGCATCTATCAAATATCTATGCCTCTTTCTATCCTCTCTGTAAAAACAACATCTCAAAGCTAACTGTTTGTTTATAGGGCATATCCTTTTACCTTAATAGGGAAAAAAAGCTCATGTTTATTTAGTAAATGTTTCGGTTATGAGTGTGTTTTTGTTTGTTTGCTTTTGTTGTTTCTTTTGGGGGAAAGTTGTCTTCTGACAGTGTATGAATTTTAAATGTTCAATAAAATGAACTTACCAAGTTGCACATGATATTTTATTTAATATCATTTTCAATACAAATACAATCAGCCAGAAATTTGCTTCAAACCCCTACCCAGACAAGCACCTATTCTTAAGGCAACCTTCTGTTTCCTTCCGCCTCTTTTCTTCCTTTGCGCCCCATCCTCACTTTCTTCTTCCCTCCATCCCTCTCTCTATCCCCCCTTTCTTCTCTTTCTCACAGCCTTGCTGGCTTTATTCTAGAACTTTATGCTAATGGATGCCCTGCATTTCCTCCTCCTGTACTCTCTTTCTCAGCCTCAAACCCTTGAGATACATCAACTGTTAGAAGTGCTGATCATTTTTTATTTTTTATGAATAAGTAGCATGTTGCTTCATGCAATGTTTTTAATGGATATACCAGAAACAAACTACCCATTGTGATTTTTAACTGCACTTGACTTGTTTCTAGTTTAAAGATATTAGAAACAAAGTTAGGAGGAATCATTCTGAGTAGCTGCGGTTTCTGCTCATGTTTCTCATTTCTTGTAGCATGGGGCTTTTAGGATTGGAATGCTGGGTCATATACTCATCCCATGTTTACCTGCACAAAACCTGTGGCCTCTTGTGACATATAGGAATTCTAAGTGAAACATCTCGGTGATAAGAGCTCTTCTGGCTCTTTCAGAGGGCCTGGATTTGGGTACCAGCACTCTCCTGGAAGCTCTGGTCTTTCTATAACTGCAGTTCCAAAGGATCTGAGCCTGCTTCTCGCCTCTGTTGGCTCTTGGGTGGGTGTGCTGTACATAAACTCACAAACATACACATAAAAAGAAATAAAATAAAAAGTTTAAATGTCCTGGTTTTCCCATTTTTAGCCAATCTTTAGTGGCATTCATATTTTCAACATGTAACTATTCTCGGGGAACACAATGGGCTCTCAGTGAGTAAACATTGAGCTTCAGCATCCCTGGTAATTAAAGATGCTGAGAGTCCTTTCCTGTGCTCAGTGCCACGTGTCTGTCTTGCCTCTGCACTATCGATGGTTTTCACTATTTTCAAACCATGTATTCTTATTTTATACATGGATTGTCTTTCATGTGTTCTGAATAGAACGATTTGCCTTTTTTTTCTTTTAGTATTTTGGGACTCAATCTTGTCTATTTTTTTAAATTCATTTCCTGTTATTTTATGGTGGGATGGTATATGTATGTGATGTGTTTATCTGAGTCAAGGCACACACATGCAATAGCATGTTGTCAAGTCAGAGGACACTTTTCAAGGGTCCATTTCTTCTCTGTCATCTCCTCCTCCACCATGAGTCAATGGCTCAAACTCAGGTCATCCGGCTTGCACCATTACCTGCAAGCCTCCTCACTGGCTCTAAGTGTCTCGCCAGTAGCATTAATTTTTTTCTATTTTTAACAATTAGTCCTATGGACACCCAGAATGACCTCCATGATGCACAGAAATGAAAGCAGTTCCTACCGTTTCAAGTTCAGCATTGGTGTTAATTTCCTACAGTTTTAAGTTCAGCATTGGTGTTAACATCATTTTTTTCCCTGCTTTGTTCACTGGCATCTTTGTAAAAAATAAACTTGCTCCATCTCCAGACTCTTCAATCCATTCTGTGAATCTGCTTTAGGTATGAGCCAATAGCACACGACCCAGAGGGATCAACTTTACGGTAATGCTTTTAATCAAATAATATGATTTCTCTGCACTTGTTTTTCCTTCTTCAATATGTTTTTTGAGTTTCCTGGAACTTATACTTCCATATGTAGTTTTAAAAAATTATCATTTCAACTTCTATTTTTAAACTGTTGGCACCACAATGACGCTACAGTTCAACTAGAGAAGAATGAAAAGCTTACCATTAACGAGGGCTTCAACTAGTTTAGAAAATTCATCTCTCTGCGTAGGTATCTAAGCAGAAGAAGCAATGCCAGCAGCATCATGTTACCTGATCTCAGACTGTACTGAGGAGCCACGACACCAATGAACAGCACAGCCAGCCACACCAACAGGCATGTGTGGGATGGAGTGAAAGACCCAGAAAGTCTGCCTCACTGTAAAGTGCACCTGATCATTTACAGCAGTATCAAAAACAAAAATTGCAAAGTAACAAAATATCTTCAAATATAGTACTTAAAAAGTTAGATATCTTCATGCAGGAGAATGTAATTTAATTCATATCTCTCACCCCATACAAAAATCAACTCAAAATGGCCCACAGACTGCAGCATAAATCCTTCAGACTTAAAACTGCTAGAACAAACTACTTTGGGCATGGGCTTAGGAAAAGACTCTGTAACTACTCCAAGGCCACAGAAAATGAAGGTAGATGATTTTAGCAATCTTTTCCAAACACAAGTGCAATTTGTCAATGGACTTCTAGTTGTGTATTTATTTATTTTTTTAGTTTGAGTCATTTTTGTTGCTATTTCCTTAAGCAGAAATATGTAATTAAATTTCAGAACTTATTTTTATGATAATCATTTAAAACTACAATTGTCTGTTCCCATATAACTTTAGCCATGTATCTCAGAATTTGACAGTTTGTGAAAAAATAGTAATAACTTTACAATTATTACATTGCTAAGATTTCTAACTTTCATGTGCTGTCTTCTTTAACCTATGGTTTATTTAACTGCATATTATTTAATTTCTAAGTATTTCGAACTTCTCTTAATACTTAACACTGATGTCAAATCTGTTGTCACTCAAACTTTTTAATTAAGTCTGTTAAATATGTTGACAATCGTTTCTATACCTCAGATTAAAATATACACTATTGAACAGGCCTTGTACCATAGAAAGGAATGTGAGCCTATTGATTAATTAACCATTATGTAAATACCAGTCAAGGTAAAAAGTGCTTGTCAGTACCTTAGTAGTTTTCTTGTGTGTGTGTGTGTGTGTGTGTGTGTGTGTGTGTGTGTGTGTCGCCACCGGTCTCGCCAGCAAGAACGACGTGGCAATAGGATCCTTCTCAGCAGCGCTTTATTAGGAGCTTCTCTTGAAGTTTGAAGCGAAGGACCCCGATACCCTGGAGCTGCTGGCTTATACAGCCGGGCAAGACTGTCTGATTGGTGCACCGTGCAGACACCTCATTAACCTACCCCCGAGGGAGGGGGGGCGAGCAAACATGTTACTGTCTGATTAGTTTAGTGCAAACACCTTATTAGCATATCCCCATCGGGAGGGGGAGAGCCGAAGGAGAGACGCGTCACTGCTATAGCGCCTGCACCAAGCGGCTGTCAATGGTTGGCGCCATTTTCGTGTGTGTATGTGTGTGTGTGTGTGTGTGTGTGTGTGTGTGTGTGAGAGAGAGAGAGAGAGAGAGAGAGAGAGAGAGAGAGAGAGAGGAACTTATCAGTTATTAAAAACAAAAATCGCTGACATTTGTAGCAGATGTGCAGTTTGGTGTTCATGTGAGTCCCCTAACCACTGGAGCAGGAGCTGTCTCTGTCTTGTGGATCGATCCCCTTTCCCAACCTTAGCTTCCTGGTTAGGCCACAGTGGGAGAGGATGAGCTTAGTCCTGCTGAAACTTGATTACCCAAGCTTGTTCCCAAGAGGGCTTTCTCTGAGGAGAAGGTGGGTAATGGAGAGAGGGATTTGAAAGAGTGGGACTGGGAAGAGAGGAGGGAGGGGCTACAATTGAGACATAACGTGAATAAAAATATAAATTATGGAGCAAACAGAAAACAAAGTGTCAAAATGCTTGATCACAATTCTAGTTTGTTTCTGATCCTCCCTTTCATTGTCTAAAAGCAGCTTTCCTATTGTTTAAATATTTATGGCATTACTACCATAAATATTTAAGATCGCTATGTTTTCTTGGTAAACTGAAAGTTACAGTTCAGGGCTGGAGAGATGGCTCAGTGGATATGAGCACCAACTGCTCTTCCGAAGGTCCTGAGTTCAAATCCCAGCAACCACATGGTGGCTCACAACCACTTGAATGAGTTCTGATGCCCTCTTCTGGTTCATCTGAAGACAGCTACAGTCTACTTATTTATAATATATAAATCTTTGGACCAGAGTGAGCAGGGTCTACCAAAGCGAGTGGGGCAACCAGAGTGAGCAGAGATCCTAAAGTCAATTCCCAACAACTAGATGAAGGCTCACAACTATCTGTACAGCTACAGTGTGTACTCATATACATAAAATAAATAAATAAGTCATAAAAAAGAGAAAGTTGCCGATCAATTGTTCAAAATTACCTTTTATGCGTTTGGGGATCTGCTTGTCAGTTTGGATTTTTATCTCTTCTACTTTTCATATGAGTTCATTGACAACTATTGACCTTCACATTCAGTGGCCTTAGGTGGCACCTTGAGTGACCGTTAAGCTGATGTGATGGTCTCTCAGTACTTTTGTTGTAGATACTTAAGCAGTACAACTCTCCTCGATAAACATGGCGACAGTTACTGCCCATAACTACCATCTTCCATAGCTGCATGGTTTTGTGTGTTACAAGAGACTCTAAAAATGGACCCCAAAGGAAATACCAGGACAATTTTAATAAAGTTTGAAAGGAGAAACCATAGGCCAGGCAAGCAGAAAATCTCAGTAGCTACTGAGAAGAAGAGGGGCTAGAGAAAAAGTCCCATGTCTTCAGTTAGGCATGGAATCTGAGAAACAGCTGAAGAAACCCCATGTCCAGAAAAGCACGCTGCTCTGAGTTGAGAGGGTACCCGTTCCAGGCTCTGGTATCTCTGGTCAGAAGACTACGCCAGGGACACACAGTTAGAAACTGAAAGAGAGACAGCTTGGGGATGCTTATGGAAGAACAGGAGGGAGGATAGTGGGCTCTGAAGGGGATAGGAACTCCACAGGATACCAACGAGCCAACTAGCCTGGACCCTTGGGGCTCTCAGAGACTGAACCACCAACCAAAGAACATGCACAGGCTGGACATAGCCCTCCCTGCACATATGTAGCAGATGTGCAGCTTGTCTTCATGTGGGTCCCAAACAACTAGAGCAGGCTGTCCTAAAAGCTGTTGTCTGTAGGGATATACTCTACTAGCTGGGCTGCCTTGTGTGGCCCCAGTGGGAGAGGAAGCACCTATCCTTGAAGATACTTGAAGTGTCAGGGTAGGGGAATACCCAGAGGGCTCCCCACCTGCTCAGAGGAGAAGAGGAGGCGGGAAGAATTATGGGAGGGGGTGGCTAGGAGGGGATCAGTAAGTGAGATGTAAAGTGGATATATAAAAAAAAAAATTTAAAGAG
>NW_022196903.1:137479560-137486989 GCF_008632895.1 Mastomys coucha | reverse complement strand
TACATTCCTTTCTAAGCCTTTCCCAATGGATCATGCAGTGTACATTCCTTTCTAAGCCTTTCCCAATGACAGAACCTGGGCTTTTGGAACATACTCTGTTCCTTAGATTTAACCCAGGAAGAAGAGGAACTTCTTACATGGATTGGTCTTGGTGCTTCAGCCTCCAGTCCCTACTCTTTATCACTATGAAACTAGAAGATCCTCAAAGCATGGCCCTTCCCCCAGTAGACTGGAGCCAGAGCCGCAGATGTCACACGATAAGCAAGCAAGAGCTGGAAGGGCACAGGCAATGCCAGCTGCTATATGGGAGAGAAACCATTTTGGTAGAGAAGACAGCCACTGATAAAAGCCCTCTAATGTTTCTTGTCACCTCTTGGTGACACTTGGTAGATGAAGGGGATGGTTTTTTGTACATTGTATATTGCACCTTGCACATTGTATATGGTATATTATAATGTATTGTGCATTACATATTGTATATTTAATATTGCATATTGTATATTTATATATATAATAGTATGTTGTCACCAAGCAGATGAAATGGCCTGCATACAATTCTTTAGGCTGCAAGAACTCAAAGACAACCCTCAAAGACAAAAGAGAGACCTCAGTTCACATAGGGCTAGTCCAAAGAATGGTGAGGAATAGACTTTAGTAATGACTGAGTTGTGATTTAAATATATATTACTCTCCCATTTTTCAGTCAGATCTCTAGTCTTTGTTCCATTTGCCTCCCTCTTTACCTTCTACAAAGGTGGGGACTGGGGATTTGAACTCAGGTCCTCACACTTGCACAGTCAATGCTCCAACTCTCTGAGCCATTTCCCTAGCAAGAGAGCAAGATGTCTTGAGAATCAGATGCTGGTTCAAAGTCTCTTTCTTGCTCATATCTCTCTTTGCAGCAACAATGCAAAGCCAAGCATACATGCAGTTCTGGTTTGACAGCCTTGAGTATTCTGCAGGCTCGAAAGGTATTTTATTTCCTGAAGAACAAGAGCAGCAAACAACCCTCCTCAAGATAGGGCGCCAACAACGACTACAGAGTTTATTTCGTCCAAGTTGTTTTACTTGTTAGTGAACCATTGAGTTTATTGGACTTATTTATAGAGACACATGGCAGAATTCTGTGTTCTGTGTATTTAACCCTACATATACAATATACAGGGTTACCAACAGGAGCATAAATAATCTCAAAACAGAGGCATTGCGATAAAATCCCACACCATTGTGGGTGACCGCCTCATGGATGTGGCACCATGGAGTCTTCAACTGAACCTTTGCCTCCTGCATTCTCTAGCAACCACCAAGATGACATGGAGCTGGGCTCTGGGTGAACGGAATGCATCAGCTGTGATCCAAGGTGAGAGGACTGCTATAACAGCTGACACCAACTCCATTACCAGCACCACGAGCCTGCCCATCAGTATCTTGTTCTGCTTCTCCTGCTGCCCTGATGACGGACCAAGCATCCTGAAGATCTTCACAGCTTCAATTCCACTATGACTGTTCCTACCTGAAAGAAATAGCTATTCCTCAGCACAAGGCCTGGTCAGAGCTGTAGGTCCAGTATGGAGATGGGGAGCTAGCTTGCCACAGACAGGCACTTGATAGTGACTCTCCCTGACAATATACAGAATGTAAGAGTTCAACATTAGTATAAGTGACTAAGGGAAAGGCAGAATTCAAGTATGGGATGTCAAATCCTGCTACCCATGGAGACTGTGCCTGGGGCAGGGGTGGGGTGTGGCTGGCATGGGAGGTGACTTAGGTAAAATCAAAAGAGCTGAAGTACAAAATCCAGCTAGCACAAGAATGATTGATAGTCGGGGAAGAAAGGAGAGTCTCCCACAAGCTCCTTTGGCATTACTCACGGGAACACATCGAGGCAAGTAGAGACCATATCCACTTGGATAGTAAGCAGTGCCAGGCTAGGATGAGGACAAGAAGGCAGGAGCACTCAGTATGTGCTAGGCACAGTCGCCAGACCCCAGACCCCTTTTGTCTGTGGAAATGTAGATTGCACGGGAATTAAGGGATCCAGCTACAGCTCAGATTTCCTGGCAGGTACCCCATCCTTCCCCTAAGAGCACACCACCAGGGAATGAGTGCACACTCAGATCTGTGGACAGCTCTAGGGATCCCAGAGCTTGTCAAGGCAACTGAGTAAAATGTAACATTGACAGTTTCTGCTCCCCCCACCTCCAGGCACACAAGGACTGTTAACACACTCCACACTCTCTTCCTGAAAGTGTTCCGAGTCACGAAATTAAGCTTACGGGAACAAGGTATTTAAAAACACATTGGAAGCAAACGTTGGAGGCCCTTTTCAGACTCGGTGTGGCTTTCCCACAGGCATTATTTGGTAAATGGGAAATTGTCAACACTTTTCCAGTGTGTCTCATGGGAAATCCCCCCATTACCTACAATTCAGATCACTTTATATTAAACAAATGAAATGAACTCTATACATCTGTGAGTGTGCATTATGCTTAAACAGATGTGGCTTCCTTGACCCAGTTTTAAGCTCTCTTCAAATACAAATTGCAGAGAGTGCATTGTGACTACAATGTGTCAAGCATAACACATTGCTGTGAGCATGGCTCAGCTTTTAGGAGCCACACCAGAGAATTCAAGCCCAGACATCTCAATGAAAGGGATCCGGGATTAATAACCAGATAACCCAAGTAACTAAGCAAGTTTGGAGAAACAGGCCACAAGTACTAACCATTACTGACTAAAGCAGAATAGGCCACAAGTACTAACCATTAATAACTAAAGCAGAATAGGCCACAAGTATAACCATTAATAACTAAGGCAGAAGCTCTTACAGGTCTGATGTGCTGGCCCTTCTCTCAGAAGGATCTCCCCATCAGTTACTCAGCCCTGGCCCTTCTCTCAGAAGGATCTCCAATCAGTTACTCAGCCCTTGCCCTTCTCTCAGAAGGATCTCCCATCAGTTACTCAGCCCTTGCTGCAGCAAAAGGAGTGTCAGGAGTTGGGGGGTTATTTTAGCTCGAGGCTTGAAGCTGCAGTTTGCTGTGGGTGGAAAGGTATTGCAGAGATCGGCTCTAACTGTGGCGCAAGGCTCAGGAAGCAACTGCTCAAGTGACAGCTACAGTCAGGAAGCAGAGAACAATGAATGTTGGCCCTCAACTGCCTGCTTCCACTTTCCCTATGTTCATTCTGGGTCCCCAGCTTCTATGCTACCCAGTCTCGGCTAACCCTGTCTGCATCAGCCCTCACAGATGAAGCCAGAGATGTGTCCTAGGTGATTCAGGTCTAGTCTGGTTGAAAAAGAAGAGAAGCCATCCATCCCAGGCCAGGCCATTCCTGCATTAATTATTTCTCCATCGTTGTGGCAAACTGTCTAAAAACAATTCCGTTACGTCGGATTTATATTGCTCGTAGCCTCAGATTTCTATCCACCGTGCCTTGGTTCTGTTATTTCACATCCTGCCATAAATAAGGACATCATGCCAATAGGAGCATGGAAGGAAGGGGGCTGCTTCCCTCATGGCACCTGAGAAGGAAGAAGGCAAGGGGCTGGGACAAGATGTGTCAGCATGGCCCCAGCAACCTCTTTCCTCCACTAGGCCCCCTTGCTAATAGACTAATGAGCTATGAATATACCCGTATGTCTCTTGGTAAAGTTAGAGCCCTCGTGATCCAATCCTGCCCAAGACCCCAGTTCTGAATATTGCTGCACTGAAAACCAGGTCCTCAATACATAAGACTTGGGGGGAATGTATCATATACAGCCCACTAATACTCTGATCACAGATCCATACGCCCGTGTTGTGTACATTATGTGAACAGCTTTGTTAAATATTTATCCTTATATCGCTTACTCTCTAGAGAATCCAAAGCATTATTTTGAAATCAGAAGTTTTTAGAGGAAATGTTTTTTAAACCCAAAAGCAGAGCCTCATTCAAACCTTTCTTCATGGTAAGCATCCTTACAAATACGTTCATACATCTGGTGCCTTTCTGGGGGACCATTAATTTCCTCTTCTGGGCCTCCCCAGGAACTCTGACAATCTCTTCTTTGTTACACAAATGCGATTTTTTTCCCCCTGAAATTCCCTTTGGATGAAAACTTCTGTATACTATGACTGACTATGAAACAAGCTATTACATTCATGAGACAGGGTGTGTACAGATTAAGCTCTGTCTCAGGAAGTGTCCCCCACGCTGCGAGGGGACGGAAGGACTCAGGCTTCTCACTGCCTGTAAACGCATGAAGCAATGCCTACCTACCTTCTTCTCTCCTCTGCATGGAGAACATTAACCTCATTCATTCCTGGGTAGATTATCTAGGAGCCTTATTAATGGATGATCTATCCAGTTAATAGAATACCCTGTAAGCCAGGCACCATGCTTAGCCAATAAATAAAGAAATCAGTACAGCTAGTGAGCACAGGCTGCATCAACTCACAGAATTCCTCCATAATTCTCCAGATGTATAAGCCAATTCTTTTTTATTTTATTTTGACAACATAGAAGAATGAAAGAAAAATAGAGAAAAGCACCCCAAAAACAATGCTCTTAAAACTTCTTCCCTCCAACGAGTCAGGCTGAAGCATACGAGGTAAGCTGCTGGCACGGCTGTCAAAGGCTTTGTTTTCTCATTTTTATTTTGTTTATATTTATATCATTAATAACAAGTATGGCTGTGGAAAGCGCATGGGCTCTCCTTTCTCAGAGGGCTGGCTACCCGCGGCCTGTGGACAGCACACAGGTATAGGAGGTTCTTCCTCATGCTGAATGACAGCAGAGCTTTCCAGCATACTCTGTGGGGCAACTGCATGGAGTAATTACCAGGTCAAGCCGACCCCTTGCCCTCAGTCGCCAGTGCACCACACTGCGGTGGGAGAGCTGAACATCTCTAAGTTTTCTCCCAAGGAGCCACTGTGGATAGAAAGCTCCTGAAAGCACACTACAGAGGGCCCGGTTCTCACGGAACCTCCAGTTTTAAGGAGAATGGGCAGAATGATAGAGCCCTAAGTTTGTATCTCTCTGTCCCGCGTGTTACAGTATCTCCTGGAAACTCTGATTTAGACAAACTGGCTACCGTTCTGAAAATCTGCTTTATTTTTAATCCAGCTTCTCAGTCAAACTCACTGTTGGTGGAAATGCACTGTTGCTAGCCAGGGCTGGATATAAAATTCCATTATGGAAGTGGCAAAGAACTGGTAAGCGAAGTCTGCGGGGCCTGTGGCAGTAACTTACTTTGTCTGTGGTTTCTACTTTGTCAGACTCTGTGGAGCCATGAATCTATCTTGTCCTTAAAAAACTGAAAGAGGGAGCTTTTAAAATAAACGTAATGCTGAATTTATGTGCCCCAGGAGCAGCGTATCAAGGCCCCTGGAATGATTAGACCCAGATGTGCGTAACAATGTCCATGTTATGGACCGACTGCAGGTGTGGGAATAGATCCCTTCCCTGGGCCCCTCAGCAATCAGCCCGGTGGTTTCCCCTGGCTCCCAGTTTGGAGTTTTCAATTAACACTACAATAGCATTGTTGTTCTCCTGTATTAGATCATATGTCATGTAAATGAACTTGAATATACAGTTAAACCTGACAAGGTGATTTAGGCCAAGGATACATGTGTTCAGTATTATAACTTGATTGAGGTTAAATAATGATAATAAAAAAGCCCTGACATGCTATAACGTTTTTATTATTTGGCTTATCAGTGGATTTTCACATTATGCTTTCATAAAACAAAATGTCATTTATAGTGGGGTGAGCCGCTTATGAAAAGTGAGACACACGCCGACCCATAAATGACTGGTATGATTAGTCCCAGATTGGACAGTTTTATATGACCAGCACAGCACCTGGAAGCTCTCCGTGTTGCCTTTCTGTGTTGTTTTTAACTTGCTTTCTTCTATTTTCCAAACTTCATGGTTCTTTGTCTTCTCCTCTCACAGACAGAAGCCTTACCCACATAATCAACCCCATCAGTAAGCACAGTGGTTGTACTTGGGTTCCCTCTAAAATATCACTTGCTTACCAGCAATGAATACAGCCCCTCGGAGCCTGGGACCACATTCCGCAGTCCTTGGGGTGCAATGATACCTGCGAGAGCCGAGGGCTCACTAAAGCAGAGCCTGAGCTATCACCGCTCTGAACTAGACTCCAAGCTTATCAGGACAGGAAACCTATCTAAAAGTGCCACAGGTACCAACTGTCCCATGAATAAGGACCAGTAAAAATATTTTGTACTTCCTCCCCCGGAATATTCGCAACCCTCATTAATGGTGGTGGGCCGTGCACAGTGTGCACAGAGCTCGCCCTCCACGATCCTCATTCCTGCCTTGTTGCTGCAGTCTCTTAGAGAGTAGACCACGCTGTAAGTCAGTCCAATAAAACGTACTCTGGGATGGCAGCACCTGGGGAAAGCTTTATGCCCGGCAAGCATGTGTATTGCAAGCACTAGCAAAGACAGGGCTCGTTTGTTCTGGTAGCCTTAATAAGCTACATTGCATGGATTAACAATCTTTACAACACGCTGCTGCAATGACTCAGAGTAACTTATATGGGTGAAGGAGAAGGAACTGGGAAGATGAAGTTAGCCCTGAGACTTCCACCTGCGCCTCTCTGTAGACATAGCAAATGGCATGAGAGTTCTTGCATACGTACTGTTTGAATGTAGCAATGACTGAGTGCATGAATATTTCACTGTAGCTACAAACCTTGATGCGGGGCATAATTACAAACACTTTGATGAATGACTAAAGAGGCTCAGTGTAACTATCTGTAAAATAACCACAAAGGGAATTGGGATGAATGAGTTCATAGCTTAAAGGAATAAAACGCTGGCAAATCTGTGTTATAGACACATTTATTCTGGCTCTTAGGCAGCCATGCTGAGCCTCTGTGGGACACCAGACACTGTATGAGACCAGTTGGGTGTGAAGGTGAGTAAGCACACAGTCAGTCCTTTTCTCAAAAGATGATGGTACCTAAGTCTAAGCCAGAAACAAATCTATTAGTTCATTAATAAAGATACACGGGATATCAAGGGAAATACACCATACATAGCCCTGCAAGATGGCTCCGAGAGAAAAAAAGCTTGCAGCCAAACCTGCCAAGTCAGCTTTGATCCTGAAGACCCACCCAGTGGCTAGAGAGAATTACCCCTAAGAAGTCGTCTCTATCCCTCACACAAGTGAGGTGGCAGGTACGTGTCCACATACCTGCACACATATATGCATGCATGCACACACATACACACACATTTTTAAAAATACAATACAGTTTTCACAAAAGAAAAAGTAAGTGCACCACTCAAAATAATCAAGCAAATTAAACACCTATAAGCATAAGTTCATAACTGCAGCGGGCGCTCCTAGCAACTGTATTCAAACACCTATAAGTTCATAACTGCAGCGGGCGCTCCTAGCAACTGTATCCAATCAGGAG
>NW_022196903.1:137466268-137479070 GCF_008632895.1 Mastomys coucha | reverse complement strand
CGCTCCTAGCGACTGCATCCAATCAGGAGAAGAAACACCTATGAGCATAAGTTCATAACTGCAGCGGGCGCTCCTAGCGACAGCATCCAATCAGGAGAAACAGTTCAGCAGCAACAAAACGGCTGAGCACAGGAAGCCGCTCACACGAAATGTATGTCTCATCCTAGACTCTTCCAGGATGCCCCAAGTATATTTAGTGTTAACTCTGAAAGTTAAGTTTTTTCTGGCTAGACCCAGGCAGATCTTCCCAGAACGTTATCACAGGTTTATGAACTACAGAACAGGATGTAACTGGCCCCTGTGCAATGACAAAATGTGGTCCACATTGTTGCCAAGTATGTATAAGCATTATGAATATAGTTATCCACACTAGATGATCCCCCCACATACTACTGTAATGTATTCTCCCCCAATCAATGACATCCATAAACATGAAGAAAATGGGCAATAATGATGTTGTGGATGTGAATTAGCATTCTTACCAATTCTGTCACTTACCTTCCCAAGTCACTTTCTAGAAGCTAAGGTGCTGTGTTAACAATGGAATTGTGACAAGGAAACTTTGTTTTTAATTTTGAGACAGTGTCTTACTATGTAGCCCTGGCTGTCCTGGACTTACTATGCAGATCATACTGGCTTCAACTTACAGAGATCCACCTGCCTCTGTTTTCTGAGTGCTAGAATTAAAGGTGTGTGCCACCATGCCTGGCCCAGTCACGTCACAGTCCATTACTGATGGAAAGGCAGGAACCTGGAGGTAGGAGCTGATGCAGTGGCCATGGGAGGAGAGGTGCTGTTTATGGGTGGCTCCTTCTGGCTTGCTCAGCCTCCTTTCTTATAGCACCCAGAACCAGCAGCCAAGAAATAGCACCATTTACAATGGACTGGGCCTTCATGGATCAAGAAAAGTAAAAGAAGGAGTGGGTAGCAATAAAGAAATCAGCAGGTTGCAGCAAAGAAACACTGGCTCTCAGGATGATCCCGAGCTCTCTGGCACCCCTAGGAAGGAGGGCTTGTATTCACAGAGGTGCATTATGGTTCACACACACTGGGGCAAACTCAGCTCTGAGGCTATCACAGTATTAACTGAAAAGCTGGAGAAATGTTTCCACAGAGTTCCATTCCCGGCACCTACATCAGGTGGCTAACAACTACCTTAACTCTAGCTCCAGAAGAGGGGACCTAGACCTTCTTCTGGCCTACACAGGTGTACACACACACGCACACACACAGAGAGAGAGAGAGAGAGAGAGAGAGAGAGAGAGAGAGAGAGAGAGAGACAGAGACAGGGACAGAGAGAGACAGAGACAGAGACAGAGAGAAACACACAATTACACACAAATGAAAATTAAATATTTTACTGGGGTAGTGGGGGCACATGCCTTTAACCCTAGCACTTGGGAGGCAAAGGCAGGCAGATCTTTGAGTTCGAGGCCACCCTGGTCTACAGAGTGAGTTCCATGACACCCAAGGCTACACAGAGAAACCTTGTTTCAAAAAAATAAAATAAGATAAAATAAAAATTTTGGCAGCTGGAGAGATGGCTCAGTGGTTAAAAGCACTGACTGCTCTTCCAAAGGTCCTGAGTTCAATTCCCAGCAACTACATGGTGACTCACAACCATCTGTCATGTGTGTGAAGACAGTGATAGTGTACTCACATACATTAAAAATAAATAAATCTTTAAAAATATTTTAAAGGATTATGTGAACCTCTGAATCTCTGAAATCTCTATTTCTTTCTCTCTCTCTCTCTTTCTCTTAACTGTCTTTGTCCCTGCTGTGTGTGTATATGTGTGTGTGTGTGTGTGCGCGCGCGCGTGCACACACGCAAAGGTATACACACACTGTATCAAAAGAATAAAGCTTAACTGTCTGGGAGATAATATAAAATGTAACTTTGGACACCTAGGAAATGAGATGAAGCAAGCTGGTAACATGAGTTGAGAGCACGTGGTTAAAAGTACAGCTATGCTAGTTGAGCTTGTAACAAGAATGTTTAGACACTTTAAAACCATGATTATCAGAGTTGGTTGTGGCCAACCCTGTGTACCAAGGCACAAGTAAAATGGGATACAACCCAATGAAGTGTAAAAGATATCTTTGAGTCTTGAACTTGATTTAACTGGGGCATTGTATGGATGGAATTGATTGTATTGATGTATTATGTATTGATCCACATAACAAGAGTGCATGTATCTCTTTAAAACTGGAAAATAGTGAATGGATACTTTTTCCTTTTCCTAGCTTTCATTCTACTCTACCAGTAAGAAAACACATCCAATCTCCTCCCTCTCCTCCTTCTCCCTCCCTCTTCTTCCCTCCTCCTCCTCCCTCCTCCCTCTCTCTTCCTCCCTCCCTCCTCCTCCCTTCCTCCTCTTCCTCCTCCTCTTCCTTCTCCTCCTCCTCCTCCCATTCTTGCTGATCCGTCTTCCTCTATCTTATCCCTGTAAGCTCTTGTTTGTATCCTTCCACTCTTCTTTTCTGGGTACACACCCCCTTCATATAGGCCATTCAGTGTCTAAATGCTAGGCACAGATACATCAACAATGCTTAATTTTCACTCCAAAATGCTCGTCAAAGCAGGAAGCAACTCCACTGGTCACATGACCCTCTCCACTCAGCTCTCCTGCTTTCTATGATCACACTGGCGTGTCTAACCGCTGTGTAGTGAGCGTTAACTCAGACAAATGCCTTCCTCGTGTCAGTATATCCTGGTCAAAGGCCCAGATCCCCTTTCCGTGACTCTTTACATCAATGCTGTCACTGTAGCCTCAGAACAAAGGCCTTACTTTGTAACTGCTGTAGTCCTGTGTCCCTGACTTATTGTAACAAACAATTAAACATTCTTCCCATCTCTACTGCTCCTCTCTTAACTTTCTCTCGTCCTCCCCTACTTGGTGGCATCAGATATTGAAACTCTGTTAATGATCCCTTCCGAGGCGCCCACATTCTGGAGGACTAGCTCGCAACCCACCTCCCTCCACTGGTTTTCCTCATCATTCTGTATTTCCGCCAGAAAGAACTGCTGGCTTTCCCCTTAGCCTGTGTCATGTATCTTATGCCTTCACATCCTTCATCTCCACCTACCTCCGCCAGAAATCTGTCAGGTTCTGTGGGGTCACACGGGGTGGTATGATTTCTAGGTTTCACCTCCCTTCCCCTACCTGATGGCAGTGCTGTGTTGGAGTCGGGAGGAGGAGCCAAGAAAGTGCCGAAGCAGACTTCTTTGCCAACTTACTGGCAGCCGTCGCTTTCTCAAGCGATGCCTGAAAGACTTGGCCACCGTGGTGACTGGGAATCACAGTGGATCCATCAAAATCACAGGTGTTTCCGAGGACGATCCAGTGGAGACAAGAGAAAGACACAGAACTGGAAAGGAAAACCTGCCACTTCATTCTTCTTGCCTCTGGATGCCAAGATAAAGGTGGGAGCCATCTGGATGATTCAGGTGGAGAAGCGGGAGACACTGCCCCTGCCCCACGCATGCTTCAACCTGTGCCTTGCCCACCCATTGCTCCATGCTGCACTGATGCTCAGAGCAGGTCCCCCTGCTCATCACACTCGAGGCCTGCTTCTCCATGTCTATCCAACCTAAGCTCAAGACCACAGGGTCTTGACCACATATAGGTCATCGCTGGAACCCAGCTCCATATGGATGCTCTTCTGACTTCCCAGATGCCTACTTACTGTGAGTTTGACACTAGTGTAAGTGTGTGTTCAGTTGTCCTGGGTCAGCAAATTCTCTCAGCAAAGGAGTGTGGCCATTATCTCTTTCCACAGTGCATAGTATAATAACGACACCATAACCCAGGAGCACAAACTGACGAGCCCTGACTTAGCTCTTGACTCAGTAGGGAAGCTGGATAATGGTCCTGCACTTTTTCATACACCTGGCCCTAGGCTTGGACGATGAGATGGAGTCACCCATGCTCTGTACAGATCTCACTGTCCAAAAGCCCAGCTTGGGTATAACGCCATGGCAGTAGCAGTCCTTTGGAAAAGAGCTCAGACGCAAGAATCCTTGAAGCCTGGGCTCTGAAGGGAAATGGCGCTGATTACCCTCACGTTTCTAGGACCAACAAGGGCAGAGCAGCATCAGAGGTTGGAGAAGTGGCTCTGTTCCCTCTTAAAGAGGTTTGAATGCTGCCTATAGTGGTGATGGATGATAGATGTGTTCATCGGCTAAGAAAATGCTGGGCTGAATCCACTTACAGATGATCGCTCACATGGACCTGTGTCCTCTAAACTGAGCCTAACATCAGAACCCCAATAGCAAGTGCACTGTGCACACACACATAAATCCAAGAGCCCACGACTGTACTGTGCAGACCAGACATAAATCCAAGAAACGACAACTAAGTCATATGTAGAGAGGGCTTAGATAGGAAGTGAACACAGGTGTCGGGGTCAAAGGCCAGGAGTTGAGGAAAAGACCCACAATGTGAAACCAGGCAGAACAAACTGATAGACCAGACGAGAGTCCAGTAACAGCCAGAATCAACAGATGTCAGAAGTAAAACCTCCAATAAAGTGTCACGCACACTTGCGTGATGGCGGTATTTGAGGCGAAAACTTCAAGGAAAGTCAGTCTCTTGTCTCTGTATTGACGCCTGGCACCCCAAACTAAGAGGTGGCTCAGATATGTCTTCGTACTTGTGTGTTAGGAACTCACCAAGATATCATTTCTTCACAGCTAACAAAAGAAAATTCGGACTTTGTTTTCTGACTTTCATCAATGTTTTAACTTCTTAGTCAAACCCTGGCTTGGAATGTTAAGTTATTCATACTAATAGTCTCTAGCATTGTAAGGCATAAAAGCTTACAGAATGAGCAAACTATCTCAGGGCAAGATCAGGTGAAATCTTCATTCTTAGTTAACATAGACTAGCCATATTAGATTTGTAGCTGAATCACTCCTAGGAACTAGCCTAGCAGGTGTTTCTTGGGGCTAGCCCCCGCTGGCCCAGAAAAGCAACTTAGTTGAAAAGTTTACCTGGGCCCACCCAGTCTGTAACCTTAGCAACGAGCTGAAGAGGAGCTGTTATCTGTTTTTTAGAAGCCAGGTGATTCTGGTCAGAGCTAAGCTTTCTTTCAGATTGTAATCCTTGTTTAGTTCCTGCTAAATTAACATGTATTTACTTTGCTGCCTGACTCATTGCGTTCCTAACGTAGAGCTAAGTACCTGCACTTTGTTTTGATGTATTTTGATCATTGTACCATCTGACTTTTTCAAACTTTTCTGTATGGACTATTTAAACCTGACTCCATATTTGAAAAATACACTCAGATTTTACACCACCCGTGTCTAGTCTGTTTGTCAAAGCCGAATCCCGTGCCCACCTGGCCAGAATCCCTTGTCCCGCGGAACAGGGACCCCGCGAGAAATCCTGGTCCGTGGCAATAAAGGGGCCAGCATAAGAAAGGCCCACAGTCTACAAAAGTACCTCAGATGTAGTAGGGCAAGTTGATTTTTTGTTTGTTCATACATGGACAACTGAATATCAGCTGGCTGAGAATTAGAAGTCTATATTGACTAAGTGAGTGGGTGGCTGTATTATCCTGAAGTTCTATGGTACAGAACATTCACAGATTAATGCGTGGGATGCCAGTCCTTGTATCTCAGCAACTAGAACAGCGTCCCCATCATCATATTCCAAGTACTCAGTGAGTTATTCACTGACTGACTCCATGATTAAATGCCTGCTGTAAACACCCATCTGAGACTGAGGACCATCCCTCCTCAGCACTGGGGCAATGGGGAAAAATCATCTACAAGGACCATTGACAACACAGAGCATGTGGGTCTTGAACTCTTATAACTCAAGTTTTCAAAATCATTGACTTTATCAGTCTCACCTTCAATCTCTGGGATTTCATACAACAGCCACTTAGTAATGTCTACATACTGAATTTCAGTTCCAATAGCCCAGAAACAACATTAACTAATGTAAGTGAAATGCACAGACAAATCTGTACATCTGCCAGGGCTCCACGGACTAGCACACACTATCAGCCTTTGAGGGGCTGCTTCTGTGCTCTGAGGTGACGAGCACTCTGCCTTTCATAAGCACTAGTGAAAACAGGAAGATCCACATCCTCCGATGTGGGTTTGTGGTGCCTCTTGTCAGATTTCTTACCATCTTCTACACCATTGTCAGAAAGAAGCCCTCACCCTGAAGTTTTTCTCTAGTGTCATGGGAGTTGCTTTTTTCAGTGACAAATGACAGAATCGAGGGACTGGAGAGATGGCTCAGTGGTTAGGGTGAGGTAAGGGCACTGGCTCTTGAAGAGGACCTGGACTCAGTTCACAGCACTGACATGGCAGCCCATAACTGTGCATAACTCCAGTTCCAGGGAATCGATATGCCACCTTCTGGCTTCTGTAGGCAGTGCACACATATAGTATACACAAACAAGCAGGCAGAAATCCATGCATAAAAAAAAATAAATACTTTTAAATAGAGTCTAGGTTTTTAAAATTATGTGTTTCAAATACAATGGCTGTATTTCTAAACAGATGACTCTGTTGTTGATCCAAACACCTCCCTCCCAGCAGACACCCTGGAGTATTAGAAACGTCCCAGTCTTGCAGGTAAGCCCCTCCTAACGGAGGCCAGTGTTGTTCATCATGTGGTGTGAAGGTGTCAGCAGTGGGAGGGCTCCCCATGGTGATGATCTGCTCCACAGGGACTCTCAGCAGGAAGCTCCAGCCGGATCTTCTGGCCATTTCTCTTGGGTGTCATAAGGCATACAGTTGATGCTGTTCTATTATCAATCTGTTGCTTTCTGTTTGTTCTTTTACTGTTGCCTGGTAGATATTTAATAAACTCGCTTGACATTGAAAGTATGGCTGTCTGTCAGAGATAATTCTCCATTCAGGACACCATGCAGCCTCCTAAACAAGTCTCTGGGAAGTCTGAAACGTAGACACATAGTATGGGCTTTGTATTCATTAGCTAGTCTCAAAATAATTAGTGACCATGAGTTTAAGTAATCACTTTTCATCCATTGGAGGAATTGATGATATGCATTCTTTCTTGTAGCTTAGTGTGTGTGAGCTGTGTAGTTACAACTCTTGTTGTCTCACACACAAAGCATTCCATAGCTCTTTGCAATAACCTCACATTGCTAAATGGCATTCTTGTAGATATTACAAAAGAAAAAATTCTGTTTCCCACTCTCTTTGTACTTTGCTAATGTTCAGCAGAGATCAAACACTTGGACAGGCTCGATTGCTAACGTTTTCATGAGTGGGGTTCTATTGGGACCCTTTGACTTTTTAAAACTGGACTGAAAAATCTGTCGGAATTGTCATTCTTAGCCTGCTTCCATCCCAAGGCATAAGAACCACACTAAATGGTAGAAAGTTAACAGGAATATAGTTATATATCTAAGTGGGTGTTTTTCAAACTTTTGATTCATGTGAGGAAATCTGAAAATTGCTTCATCAGATTTTCATAAAAGGCAAATAATTCTGCCAAAATCACAGCATTTGATATAAATATGGGTATTGACAACTTGAGGGAGACTGTTCGAGCATCAATCTAATTGATGACTTTTCTTGGCATGGTGATCAATGACCGTTGGGTGCCCTAAGAGCAGACTGCTGGGAGGGATGGACAGTGGAGGAAGCTAACAGTCAGACAATCAAATGTAGTGTGAATTTATAGAGATGAACCGTCATGCTTAACTGCACCTAACCCCCAACATGTGAAATGTTCTGAGCTGCCAAGACGCAAGAACGAAGACTGGTCTAATTATAGAGCTGACTTTGAACCTAACCAGACAGTGATAGAGATGGTGACAGAAAGGCTCGAGAGTGTGCTGAGGGAGTGTGAGAGAAACATATGGGCACATTAGATCCACACATAAGAAAATAGCTCAGGATGGTGGTCCACGCCTGTGGTCCTAGCACTTGGAAAGCAGAGGCAGGAGAATGGCCATAAGTTCAAGGCCAGCTTGACTATGCAATGAGTTCCAGGCCCCCCTGAATTATAGTGTGAGACTGTCTCAGTAAAAATAAATAAATATTAAGTGAATTAATAAATAATAAATGTGAGAAACCAAAAGTTGGACTAGAAAACATTTACTCCAAATTAATAGAAGAAATAACAATGTCTGGTTTCCTTTATTAATACTTTATTAGTTAAGAATTTTCCAGCCGGGTGGTGGTGGCACACACCTTTAATCCCAGCAGTTGGGAGACAGAGGCAGGCGGATTTCTGAGTTCGAGGCCAGCCTGGTCTACAGAGTGAGTTCCAGGACAGCCAGAGCTACACAGAGAAACCCTGTCTTGAAAAAACCAAAAAAAAAAAAAAAAAAAAAAAAAAAAAAAAAAAAAAAAAAAACAAAAAAAAAAAAAAAAGAATTTTCCAGATGAATGGAAATAAGAGATATAGATATGATATTATCTACATATATAGAGAGATAGATAAATAAATAGGTAGATAGATATATAGCCATAGATAGATAGATAGATAGATAGATAGATAGATAGATAGATATAAAAGAGCAGAAACTACGTAAGAAGGCGTTTATTACGACAACTCATTCATGTGGTTATTGAGGTACAGGAGTCTCATGATGCACTGTCTCTGAGCTGGAGAACTAAGGACTTCAGAGTACAGTTCAGTCTGAGTCTAAAGGCCTGTGAGCCAGGAGAGCTAACAGAATAACTACCTCAGCTTGTGGTCCTCTGCTGTGACTTTCAGAGTCTACGGTCTGAGAACCTGGGGTGCTGATGCCTGGGGCCAGGAGAAGAATTCCTCATATCGGGGCAGGAAGCAAATATGCCTCAGTCCTTTTGTTCTACTCAATAGACTAGAGGGTACCTGACATATCGGAAATAATAAATCTTTATTGAGCATATTGATTCCAGAATGAACCTCCCAGAAATAGTGTTCCCCTGCCTATCTAGACACCCTTTATTGCAGCCAAGTTGACACATAAGTGAACCATACCAACCATGCTTGTCTCCTCCAAGGACAATGACCTATGCTGTACTTTGGTAACTCAAACCACATTTGGCATGCAGAAAGCGGGATGATGAGGAAGAATTGCATCCATCTTGACTAGACACTGCTTAGTTCAATAAGTTCTTATTAGTGTCTATCCTGCATCTAATGCCATAATGCTATGCTCAGTATCCCAAAGTCAAACAAAAAAACAAAAACAAACAAAAAACAAAACAAAAAAAACCATTAAATCCTTGACCACGAATTTGTACTCTCAGGGGACAGAACCATTGCCACAACAGACTTTAACAGAATACAGGCAATATCAGGATCACAGAGGTAAACAGATCCACAGAGGCCATGAAAGGAGAAATGGTCTCAGCATGGCTTCGAAGGATGAATAACAGTTCAAAGATGAACCAGGAAGGTGTTTACAGATGGATGGAGCATCCTGAGAGAAAATCCATGTACAGGAACAGCACAGCGGCCACAGAACGCAAGCCATGCACAGGGACAGCACAGCAGCCACAGAACGCAAGCCATGCACAGGGACAGCACAGCAGCCACAGAACACAAGCCATGCACAGGGACAGCACAGCAGCCACAGAACGCAAGCCATGCACAGGGACAGCACAGCAGCCACAGAACGCAAGCCATGCACAGGGACAGCACAGCAGCCACAGAACGCAAGCCATGCACAGGGACAGCACAGCAGCCACAGAACGCAAGCCATGCACAGGGACAGCACAGCAGCCACAGAACGCAAGCCATGCACAGGGACAGAACAGCAGCCACAGAACGCAAGCAGGGGCTTCGTTTTAGTGTAAGTCATGGATACATAAGCATTGAAATGCAACCAGTCTCAAATTCTGTGCCCAAGAACGCGCACCTGTGTGTGTGTGTGTGTGTGTGTGTGTGTGTGTCTAAGAAGAGAGTGCTTACCCTCAAACAGAGAACTTAGAGCCCTTCAATCCCTAGAGACTGCTAAGTAAAAACACTGGGCAGGGGAGTGTAAATTCTCATCCCTGCTCTGGAAAAGTGAAGACAGAAGGATCCTTTGGGGCTTACTGGTCAGCCGACCTCACCTTCACGTACATGTACTCATGAACGTGTGTACACCCACGCGCGTGTGCTCGCACACACACACACACACACACACACACACACTGACACATGTATATATGCATGCATATGCACACACACATACACTTAAACACACAAGCAAAAACAAAAACACTTATTTTAATAAAAAAAACAAAAAACAAAAACACAACAAAGATACTGACCCTGAATCTAGTGGGGTCAGATTAATATTCTGGCAGTGAGGGCACTTAGAGGCCCAGGACACACAGTGTTACCTAACACCAACTCAGCCATGAGTACTCTCTAAGTAAACGGAAGAGTAGTAATTGTCATTGGCCTCAGATCCCTGCCCTTGTGTCGTGGTATTTGCAAATGACGCTCACTAATTTATCTCTTTTAATAGGAAATGGTTAACTTAAAATACTGTAAAGTAATCAAACAGAGTTTGTTTAAATTTTTTTCTATAAGTCAGACTTTTATTTAGTCATGTTGCCCTCTACCCCAATTAATCCAAATCAGTGGGCTTTTACGGTAATTGGGAGTTCTGCATACTTGCCATTTTCTCTGACCCTCTGTACGCCCGAGGTGACTCGTGGAACCTTGCCAAGTGTGGTTACCTTCCGTCTCTCCTCTGCCCTTCCTACACACAATGGAAGTTTACATTGCCAAGTTCAAAGCATCTCCGCAAGCGCCCCTCTTGTCTTTGACATCTATATTCAAAGTCTTTCCCTTTCCTAACAAACTTTGAGGAACGAATCCTTTAAGAGAAATGGAGCAAACACCTTCCAGTCCTCGATTTTCTCCACTCAAGCACTAACTGCAAAGCCGCAGACCTGCTCAGCCTCTCAAATGCCTTGTTCAACCAATTATGGAAAGCATCTTCCCAAACAGCCTCTCTCCCTCGGCTTCCCTACCACACCCAAACCACCAGCCCTCGCCTCCGCTGGACCACACAGAGGTGAGGGACCACCTCTCACCATGTCCTGCCTCTAAAGCTGGCTTCTTCAACTTTATCCACCCACGGTCTCTTTAGTCCTGGGAAACTTTTATGTGACCACAAATAGACTGGTATTCAATATAGCTATAGAATCAAACATTTGCTGATGATAGAGCATAGATAAATTTATTTTAAGATAAATAACTGGTATACCTAATATATATATATATACATATATGTATGTATATGTATAATTTATTATTTATTAAAAGTAAAGGTGAATCGGCATACTAACAGGATAGATGTTCTTGTTGGTCTAAATCCAATATGATGTACTAATACTGACTCAATATGGCTGTCATGAAATGTGGCAATAGGAAAAAGGCTTCTGATTGGGCAATGGTCAGTTCTGAAGCAAATGTAATGAGTCCAAGGTGTTGCTGGCAGAACTCATTAACTATACAGATGTATAATAATTGGGGCTGGACAGGTGGCTCAGTGATGAGGAACACTGGGTGCTCCCCAAGGGGGCCTGGCTCTACCTCTCCATACATACATGGTATCCCATACCTTCCTCTGGCCTTCAGGGGCACTGCACGCATGGGGTTGACATGTATGCTGGCAGTCAAAACTCATACAGAAAACAAAAACTCTCTTAAAAGATATTAAAGTAAATGTGTGGTCATTGGAGAGTGACAGGGTAAGACCATGGTAGAAAACTACTGAGAGTCTTTGTTTCTCCTACTTAGACCAGGTATTTCTATAAGAGCAGAAAACTGTGTGTGTGGTCAGAACACTGGAGCTCATAACTTAGTGTTCTGTTTGAGCTTGGCTGTCCAGGGATCGTTTCTTGGCAGTGTGTGGTGTGATGCCAACCCGAGCCCAGAGCAAAAGCAACACCTCTGACTCGCTTCGTTAGCTTAAGAACCGACTTTTGACCAGTGTCCAATCAGAAGCCGTTTTACCATAGCCACATCACGTCAGGGAACACCACACGGGGTCACAACCCACAATTCACAAGTCCAGCTTGGACTCGGAGCATTGTTGTTTCCTCTCTCTCTGAAGAGTAAATGTGACTAGGCGAGTTCTCTCAGTAGCTCCTAAACCACTCAGACTTGGGATTCTTTACGAGCCCAGATACAAACTCGTTCTCATGTCCAGACGGTCTTTTGTCATGTGGTCCCAAGTCCCTTTTCCGCATGTTCCCAGTTCTGGTCTTCTGCATGTATTTCCCTCCTACCTGCAATTTTCTTCAACCAGCAAGCCCACAGACATCCCCACATTGAACACTGGGAAGGAAGATGTCTAGAGTAGAACCATGGGCTCCAAAGTGTTGAAACACACCTGTGAGTGAGTCACAGGGAGCTCTACCTGCCTCCCAGCTCTGGCCCTCCTTGCTGTGGGACAGGGTGCTTCAATGTCTCCTGCACAAAGAAAGATATTTTAAGGTGCACTGTCCCAGGCTTAAATGATGGCATTGCTGAAGTTACCGGTGCATTCATGTAGCAGAGTCACTCTCCCATGTTGTGAGCCTCTTGAAGATTAGATAGTTGATCTATAAGCCTCCAACATCATTCTTAGAACTCCAGGTCTTAACAGCCACTGAATCTCAAGGCATGTTGAAGACCACAACATGGATGTCGCCATCCCCACACCCTCCATTACCCCGCCCTCTGCCCTCCATCACCCCAACCTCCATCCCCACACCCTCCATCCCCTGCTCTCCATGGCCACGCCCTCCACCCCCTACCTCGTGCCCTCCATCCCCAAGCCCTCCATCACCCTGCCCTCCATCGCCCCGCCCTCCATCCCCTACCCGTGCCCTC